>NW_008332089.1:35167-66506 GCF_000622305.1 Nannospalax galili
TCTCTGTCTCTCTCTGTCTCTGTCTCTCTCTGTCTCTGTCTCTCTCTCTCTCTCTCTCTCTCTCTCTCTCTCTCTCTGTCTGTCTCTCTCTCTCTCTCCACCAGCATGCTGGGAATTGACCTCACTTGTTTAAGTAAATGCTGAACCAAACAGTGGACACCCATTGAAGGCAATTAGTCCTGGTGAATATTGTGCTTCACAAATGTTCTAGTTTTCTTGCTTGTTGTCGTAAGAAAACACTGACCAAAATCAGCTTGGGGGAGGAGAGAGTTTATTTGGCCTCGGCTTCCATGTCAGAGGCCATCCTGGAGGGAAGTCGAGGAAGGAACTGAAGCAGGAACCTGTACCAGGAATTGAGGCAGATGAGCAATGCTCACTGGCTTGCTTCCCCTGGCATGATCAGTGCTGGCCCACCTGCCCAAGGATGGCACTGCCCAGAGTGGGATGGGCCCTCCATCAATTAGAAATCGAGAAAATGCCCCATAGACTTGCTTATATACCCGCCTAATGCAGGAAACCCCTCAACTGAGGTTCTCTCTTCTCCAGTTGAAAAAAAAATCTAACCATGTGCAGTGATTTCTACATGGGAATTATAATTCATGCTGGTCCAGATAAGCTCTCCATGGGGCTCTGCCTATGGGGCTGATTGTGTAGAAAGACTGTGCCCACGTGGTAGATGAACAGGATCTGATGAATTGATGAACTATACACTGAACTTCTCAAGTCGCCCAGGATGTAGCTTTGGAGACTGGGCTTTTAAAGATGTGCTGTGATCCAACAGGACTTACTGTGTATGACTGTCTTTGGAGTCAGACAGACCCCAGCTCCCTTAGTTCAGATGTACCCTCTTGCCAAAATAATTGCAGCTAGGGTTGTTACCTGGTGACACCCTTGCAGAGAAGGAGGGGTAGGGAGAGTCAAGGGATCCTCACCTGAGCACCACCCACCCCTCTCAAGCCACGGTGGGCAATTCTGCCCTAATTATACTTGATCCTGGGAAAGGCTAGAATACATAGGCTGGGGAAGACTAAAGGAGTGGCTCTCCATTAATGTGGCTTTGGGGAAGCCATCATCCATGTTTGGGTTAACACATTCTTGTATGTTCTTAGGGAGGAACACCCCCACTCCTGTAAGTAACCCCTTATCCTCTGCTCTGTAAGTAAGCCCAATAAACTCATTGGCTTCCCAGAGTGCACTTTTGTGGAATCATACCTTAGTGTGTAGTTGGGACCAAGGGAGGAGGGGATGGACCTTGTTTACCCCTATCCTCCCAGGGAAAGAGTTTCAGTAGCAGGGCTTTTGTCCTTACAACAGTTTCCTACTTTGAGAAGAGGAGGGTAGTGCAGACTTGCACCGGGAAGACCATGAGTAGGCACAGGGAGAAGATGTGTCTTCAAAGACACTTGGGAAGGAACCAAACCAGACAGCTTGGTCTTATACTTGCCCTCTACCACCATGGTGTCATGAATGTCTTTCGTTTGAGCCACTTTTTGTTGAGAGCCAGCAAATCAACACACAAGGCATCAATCTCTGTGATCAGACCCTGCTGGCGGTGTTCCAGGAAATACAGGGTTCCATAGATGAGCAGGAGATCACAGCATCTGCCTGGCCATTGAGGGAAGCCTGAAGCCCCAGTGGGGGCCCCAAGCGGTTGCCTACAGATCCTCACTCTCATGTAATTGTTGTGACTTCTCCTAAAGTAAACTTGACTCATAGGCCTTGTTATTTGGAGGTTTGTTATTTGGAAGTTTGTAATCAATCCAAACTTTGTCTTTCTACATTATCTACCTACCTACCTACCTACCTACCTACCTATCATCCATCTATCTATCTATCTATCTATCTATCTATCTATCTATCTATCTATCTATCTATCATCTATCTATCTCCTTATCTATCTACTTAATATATTTAACTATCTAAAGCCAAAACAGTACTATAGATTTGTTCAATTTATGACACAAGTAGGTTTAATATATGATCATAAGAACAATGTATTAAAATATAATTCTTAAGCATTTCCATGGTTGCCTGAAGTAACTGAATTGCTGTTTATTGTAATAACTTAAAGATGTATATTATAATCAATAAGGTATTCATGTGTGTCTCCCGCCTGGCTGGTTTCTCCAATGGGTGGGGCCTGACACTGAGCAGGAACTAGGAAGAGAAGCTGGGAGCCATCTTGGAATGGAAGCCTTGAGCCAAGCTTGATAAGCTCCTAGCTGTGGGGAAACGCGGGAGCCATGGGAACGCCATGCGCAACAGCTGAAAGACAGAATGGACTGACTTCTAATAGATCTGGGGCGATCACTGGCCCGGAGGCATGAGCGAATGCTAGCGGGCTATGGGCGTGGCACAGTCTGATAAGGCGGGCTCTGAGGAGTCAGTGAGGCCCAGGGCTAGGCACTGGCCACTCACTCCTTTGTAAGTTAATAAACTCACATAAAATATGTTATATGGTTTGTCTGATCATGCAGGAGACCTAGAGAGAATTCAGGCCACAGAACTGGCTTAGTCTGACAGGATATGACGAAACTGAAAATGAGTTTTAGAAGAGTGCTAATAGCAGCGCTGATGTGTTTTTTGCAGTGGCCTACTAAAAAGAGGCCAGCCACACAAAAGCTGGGGCCACAGCTATGTTGTAAATGTGGGGATATATTGCAGGTATGTGAAGATTTGTTAAAAGTTACCCAAAAGTTAGAAAATCTTTTATGTTCTCTAGACTCAAAGGAAGTGTCAGGAGAAAGAGAGTGGCCACTTTGCATCATAAAAGATGTGCCCCAGGAAGGAGAAACTGAAAAGCCTGAACTGACAGACCGGGTTATAGAGCTGGAGAGAGAGAGGAAAGGTGTGACACTTTGACTTGTGTAAAGTCCAAGGACTCAGAGAACAAGATAATAGCAAAAAGGAAAAAAAAGCTAACTGGGCTGTATCTCGGAACTATTCCATGCTAGAACTGCTAAAACTAAGAAAACTTACAAGCAAGCAAGCAGAGAGCCCCTGGCCACGTGGCTTGTGAGAGATGGGACATGGGAGCAAATGACATCAGTCTAAGTCCTTCAGAAGCTTCACAGCTGAGTTATATAACCACCAATCCATCCTTGTGATATAGGCTGTTCAACCTAGACCAATACACGGGGAGCAGTCCTTAATGGGGTGGCTGGTTGAAGGCATTAAAGATCCATGGTTGTCACCAAGGGAGACTAACATGACTAGCAGGGGCTGGAGGACTATAAAGGAGGGGCAGCATTACTGAGAGAACTAGGTATGAGAAAAGCAATATATGATGGCAGTTCACTGGGCCAGATGAGACTGTGTTCACCAGAGATATGAAGGAAAGCTTAATTCAACTGAGACCTTGAGAATGGTATGGGGCTTTAATGGTTTTACTAAGCCCTTTGATGGGACAGTGTCTTTGTAAAGTGAGACAAGCTTTGGCAAATCTAAATCATTCTGACCAGCATGTAAAACGTGTCTGTGAAATAACAGAACACTGTATAAGAGATATAAAAAAGACCAGACAGAGGAAATGGTCCACTTGGGTTACTCAAAGACAAATGTGGCAAGACTTATGTCAAGCCCAAATCCCCAGAGAAAAAATAGTACCAAGGCATTTCTGAAAGGTTTTAAAACCAGAAGAACAGTTTACAAAGGACATTCAAAGGGTAACAACTGTACAAGGGGTGGTTAAGAATCCCCAAGGATTAAATAAGATGCATTTCTCTTCTGATAAAGGCTATACTAGGGGTGGAAGCAGGTTTTCCCACCAAGTTCTCCCCCAGCAACCTGGAGTGGTCAATGGGAGATGACAGATGCGGCTACAGTCAGGAGGCAGACCAGAGCCTGTCTGACTCAGGGAACCAACAAGTACAGTGGGAACAGGAGAAGCCCCCTGCCTCCTTAGCCCAGTGCGGGGTCAGGCAACTGGAGCCAACACCTGTAAGTGTATCAGGAATAAAGGAATCCAAAGGGATAACTAAAAATGGTAAAGAGCTAACCAAATTAATGCCTCATACCCATGCTATGGTACCTAACAAGGATCTATAGAGAAATCAGTTAATACGAATGGACAAAACCTTTCCATGCTTTATAAGACCTTGTCTAGGAGTGATTTAATATATAATCTTAATGTTCCTTCAAGTGTTTTAAAGATGTGAAACCCATTTGAAAGATATCTGAAGAAGCAAAGGCCTGCTATAGACAACTGTTAAGAAAATCTACAGTACCAGGAGTGGGTTGCCCCCCTATGAGCCGTTGGTCAGAGAGAGATCCTAGAGGTCCTCCAGTTCACCGAAGCTATTGCCATTAATGTCAGTTGTACACTAGAAAGGTTGGTAAGGCCATGTTGCTGAGGACACTGCATGTTGTGAATGCGGGAGAAGAAGACATGGAACTGAGACTAAGCCAAAACACTCCGTGCCACTGGATGGATGATGTTCCTATTGACAGAAGGCTCTATACAGATGGTTGGGAAAGAAATGATCCCCTTTAAGTCTACTCAATGATGGACCCATGTGCTGCACACTATGGACATGCCAAGCAATACCTGCAGGTGCAATAATGGCTTGACCACATACGTACAACTTACAAATTTCTAATTGGATAAGGCCCGCTCCTAGGTGTGGAACACACATCTGGTGCTGTAGACCAGGCCAATACCTTTTGTCGAGAAAGGCTACAGGCCCTAGTCAAAAAGCCATCATAAATATATTGTTTAATGAGTATAGTACACCTACTGGGATATCGTCTAGGCATTTGTATTTACATTCGTGTTTGTTTAAATGTGTCTACTTACTTCCATTTGTCTTTATAGTAAAAGGATAGATCAGTGGCCATGGCCTAAGGATGACTAATGGGGAGGCCCAAGAAGCCACTGTCTCGCCATGATACAAGAGAGATTGCCCTACATCTATCACCCCCTCCAAGGCTCAGGGACTTTAGCAGAAGATGGACAGGAAGATTGTAAGAGCAGAGGAAAGGGGTGGAGTGTTTCCCGATTGGCTGGTTCCTCCAATGGATGGGGCCTGACACGGTGTGGGAACTAGGAAGGGAAGGCTGGAGCCATCTTGGAACAGCAGCCTTGAGCTGAGCCGGAGAAGCCCTGAGCCATGGGGAAGCGCACGAGCCATGGGAATGCCATGTGCAACAGCTGAAAGACAGATTGACTTTGAATGGATCTGGAGCTATTGCTGGCCCAGTAGGCTTAAGCAAATGCTAGTGGGGCTATGGGCGTGGCACGGTCTGATAAGGCAGGCTCTGAGTCACAGGGCTAGGCGCTGGGTATTCATTCCTTTGTAAGTTAATAAACTCACATAAAATATATTGTATGGTTTTTCTGATCATGCAGGAGACCCAGAGAGAATTCGGGCCACCTGAGGAAATATAGTTTAAAATCCACTAAATAAAATGGAATCCTGAGAATTTTTTCTTTTTTTTCTCTTTTTGAGACAGGGTCTTCCTGTAGTCCCAGCTGACCTGAACTCACTATGTAGACCAGGCTGGCCTTGAACTCACAAGGATCCGCCTGCCTCTGCCTCCTGAGTGCTGGGATTAAAGGCATGTGCCACCACGCCCAGCTTGAGAACTCAAAAATGAAAAGAGATTCAAGAAATAAAATGGGAACAAAACAATTCATAAAATGGCATGCCCTCAAACAGTTGTATCAGTAACGTTACTACATATGTAGACTGAATAACCCAGTCAAATTGCTGGGATTGCCATGTTGACTTTGTAGAGACTCGACATTAGAACTGATTTTCTCCAAGGACAGTATGGTCCAGGTAGGGAGAGGTGTTATAATAATAATACAATGCAAGACAAGGTCTACTATTGAGGCAGACAGGGCAGCAGAGATGTCACTGGGGTAAACAGACCAAAATGCCAGGCAGTTGTGACAACTATAAGTAATCACATGATTAATGAGAGATCTAGTGAACACAGGAGTAAAACCTGACAGAATTTAAGGTGTAAACACACAGACACAAAGTTTTGAAAGATTGTAACAAATAAAACTGACAGAACTAGTGTCTCTCTCTGGATCTCACTGAGCAGACAGGAAAATCTGTCCACATATTGGGTACAAAGTGCATTTTCACCACCTTAACCCACTGGGCATTTCTAGATATACCCTGCCTACAGGCACGGAACTATTTCCATGTGCAGGAGATGAGCCAGGTGCTTCGATGTTCTGCATGAACAGCATACCATCCCTCCTGAAATTTGCTCATGTTTACACATTAGATCTTCTGTTTGTGTGTTTTCTTTTTTGGGGGGTGCGGTGTTTGTGAGACAGGGTCTTAGTATGTATCCCAGGATGACCTGTGCAGTCCAGGCTTGCCCCGATTGCAATCCTCCCCTCCCTAGGGTCCAGATGGCTGGGAGTACAGGTGTGTGTCTCCATGCCTGCCCGAAGGAGGGTTCTTACAAATAGTTCTCTGTCATGAAATGCCCTCATTGAAGTTTTTTCATATATTGGGGTTATTTTTTATTTATAAAATGTTCAACTATTCTGTGTGTTTGATTGCTTTTTAAAAAAGGGTTTAATTTATTTTAATCATGTGTGTGTATGTGGGGGGGTTTCTGTGTGGGTTTGTGCATATGAGTGCAGGTGCCTGAAGAGGCCAGAGGTGTTGGATCCCCTGGAGCTGGAGTTGAAAGTGGTTGTGAGCCATCTGACAACTACAGCTCAGTCATCTTTCCAGCCCCATGGTTGTTTCCATTTCCATTTTATTGAGTTTTTGTGCATTTCTTACAATACATTTTAATCAAATTTAGACCTTCTCCCCCTCCCTGCCCTCTATAGTCCCCCCTCAACCGGATTTCAGGTATTCTGTCATATATGTTAAGTCCTATCTGGTCAAGCATTTATATCCAGGTGTCCCTCGGTACAAGTTTATCCACTGGAGTCTAGTCAGCATACTTGAATCACTGCCTTTAAGAATATCAACTCTCCCTCATCCTATAGTAATCAGTTGCCAATAGTTTCTTGGCTAGAGTTGTGGCCTGCTGCCCATTTCCCCTGCTGTGTACCGACTTTGATCTGATTGAGTCCACATGGATCTTGTGAATGCCATTACAATTGTTGCAAGTTCATATGAGCAAGTTCCCAGGGACCTGAGAGCCTCTGTTTCCTTATGTTCACGCACCAATTATGATTCTTACAAACTTTTCACCCCCTCTTCCACGACGGTCCCTGAGCTGTGGGTGGATGAGGTTTAAATAGGAGTCCTATCCAGGGACACACACTCTGCAGTCTCTTATTCTCTAAAACTTTGCCAGTTGGGCCTTCTGTGCACATCACACTCTATTGTGAGGAAATTCTCTACTGAGAGTTGAGGAATGCATTAGTGCTCTCTCTACCCTCTTTTCCACCATGTTCCACGGGCCTTAGTGTAGAGGTTCCACTGTAGATGCGTCACTTAGGGCTGGGCACCTCACAGACACTTATTCTCTGTGTGTGACCAGCTGTGGAACTCTGTAGCGGTCTCCATCTATTGCAAAAAGAAGCATCTTTGACAAGTGGTGTATGTTATACTTATCTGTAAATATAAGGATCCATATTTAGTATACAGTAAGAAATCAAAATCTAGCCAGGAAGCCCAAATCTGGACTAAAGTGCTTTATGTTGCCCAGGATGGACTCAGGCTCCAGGCTGTTCTGCTGCCTTGGCCTTTTGGGTACTGGGGTTACAGGCATGCACTACCACACCTGACAACTTACTCATTCTGACAGTTGTATTTGTGACCCTTCATTTCTAAGGTCCTGTTATGAATACGCATTTTTCTGATACTATCCCTGCACTTTCCAAGTTCCTTTCATTATCCTGATGTGCACCTTCTCACATTGTATTTATGTCTCAAAGTATTTCCTTGTTGTGATCACACAGGTGTCAGCCTCAACAGTGACTAGGCTGCTGCCTTCTGCTGCATCTACTGGATATGGCAAGGAAGTCTTGACTCTTCTCCTAACTCCCTTAGAAGACCTGTGCTGTGTATGAGTGTTATACTTCATGCTTATGTTGTCTTTTGTTCTCTCTCTCTCTCTCTCTCTCTCATAGTCCTTACCTCTGTCACTGAACAGAGTAATGTCCTGTTTGTCTTGCTCCCACTGTCTGGATCCTTGGCTATCTGACCTACCCAGGATGGCTCTGAGGGATATATGGTGTTTTATGCCGGGTATGGGTGACTCATTTTCTCCACCCTATCTGCATTTTTGGCACAGGGGCAGGAGGACCCCCTGCTGAGGACTCTAGCTACTTTTGGGCCATTGTTCCTAATACTTGGGGCAGGGAGGTCTTAGCTCCCCAGGACAGCTTTCTCTTGTCTTAGAAATCAATGTGATCTGATCCCCAATCCACACATTATGGGGGGTGATATCCAGGTTCTACCTTGGTTTGTTCCTTTTCTGGGATGCATCATTGTTTTCCAGAGTTTACCATAAGGACCACAACTTGTAAAACATGGTTTGTTCCCTCTGCAAGGACCTTGGGGACCCCACGCTCATTTCCATCAGGCCCCACTGTGCCTATCCGCTCAGGAGTGGCCTGCCTGGCCACCACTGGCCCAGCAGAGAAACTTCTCTGGTACTTACGATGCAGAGAAAGAGAATCAGTTGAAACCTCCAATCTGTGAGCTCAGGGATGTAGTGGCAATCTGTTCAGGAAACTGGAACAGTTTTGAGATGATCCTGGCTGTAGTCTTTGCAAGCTAAACTTCATGAAAGCCATCAGCAACAAATGCCGTAAAATTGGTAATATTTTTGTCTGGGTACTGCTGAAACATATTTAAATAATGTTAAATGTTAGTTATCATTTATTATAAATAACTCTACAAACTTCCATAATTAATTTCATTTTTTCCCATATAGAACAGAGATATGTACAATCCATTACCATAAGATGTTGAAATAACCTGATAAAACTTAACTGTCACAACAATGCATATTCAGATAAAATTTCTCATCCACATTATAATACAATGTAAAACATTAATAAGAGATTAATATTTAAATACGCATTTAAATGTATGCATGTGAGCCTGCATGATTCTATATGCACCATGTGAGTGCAGTGTCTTGTGGAGGCCAGAAGAAGGTGTCCAGTCCCCTGGAACTGCAGTTATAACCCCTCACGTGGGTGTTGGGACCTGAACCTGCTCCTCTGCAAGAGCAGCCAGTCCTCTCACAGCAGAGCCTTCTGTCTCTCTAGACACAGAAATCACCTTTTCTTTTACTTAAAATAAATTACTTAATTTTAACTTGTTTTCCCAGCGATTGAAGTCCCCTCTAGAAATACCACAGATATTCAGTCAGTAGACACACAGAGAAAAGGCAACATTGTTAAAGGCAATATTGTTGCAAAGTTTCTTTTAAGAAAAAGGATTCTAGGTAAATGTCAAGATGGCGTGACTGTGGAAATGATTTTAACTGGTATAAAACTAGTTTTTGAAATGAATGGTATTGATCTCAACTTATCATAAACCGAAAGCCAAGGAAGGCATTCTCTCTATCCCATTTTTCTTCTTTCCGAGTCTGTTCTAGGAGACAGCGATTTGTTATGACAACCTCTTCTTTTCATCAGGACTAGAAAGAATCAGACATTTGTCAATATGCATTCTGTGAGGCTGGCTCGGTGTGAGCAGCACGCTGTGGATGAAAATTAGTCTGCAAAACTGACTCTTGAGTTTGATTGTATGCTAGTACAAGGCAGCATTTACACCTATTTTAGAGAAATCACAAGGTGCAAGGAGAAATTCAGGTTTTTACCCTACACTCATTATTCACCCTTCCCTTGAATGCGCAGCTCCCGGGGCTGGACTTTGCAAAGCACAGAAGGTAAGTAGCACTGAAATGCATGCACACACATGCAAACAATGTGGCCTTGATTATAATGAGTGACTGAATTTTATCCAGATACAAGCTTGCAAGTCAAAATGTCTATCTCATTCTGTAACAACAATCACCTCAATGAAGCAGCCACAAAATGAGCGTTTCCTCAGACACAGTCTGCTCTGTGTTAACGGGCACACCTAGGGCAGCTGTTCCCTTCGGTGACTAGATCTTTTAGGCTGGTTAAATCTGGACTCCCTGATGGGGAGCTCTGGGCCAGTAAACTCTGTAGCTGCTGGTGAGGAGAGTGACCCAGAAGGAGGTGAGCAGCTCAGCACAGCTCACTTCCTGTCTGGAGGAGTCCACTCCTCAGCCTTCAAGAGGACAAGGGACTGAAGACATCACAGACATTCCGAAGCAGAGAAGGATCGGGTTTTGGTGAGGAGCAGTTGTCTACTGGTCTGATTTCTCTGAAGTTCAACAATAATTGGGCTAGCCTTGGACACCCTAATTACATGACAGTTCAGGTTTTGCTCAGAGCCTGTAGGTGTGCTGAACACTCAGGATATGTCATCTTATTTAGTCCTTGAGAAAATCTACAAGGTCAGTGCAAGGCCATCCACCAGCAGGGGCGACTCTTTCTAATGCACTGTGTATGTTGTTGGAAGTCAAACCCACCTCTCCTCTCTCTCTTTCTCTCTCTCTCTCTCTCTCTCTCTCTCTCTCTCTCTCTCTCTCCTCTCTTAATTTCAAAGCTTATTTCCCATGCTACTGTCTCACATTATAATTTACTTCCATTTTCCAATTTCTGGTTTGTTGCGTTCTGTTATTTCAGAAACTACTATAATAAAACCCTTGTGGGATTATATCCGAAACTGAAGGGAAACGGATAAGAACCTGACTTACAACTGAAGTTCTCTTTCATGGAAATACTAAGCATGAAGGAAAACTGGGAGATTCAAAAAAACAAACACAGAACAGCTAGCAATCTCCTTGTAAAATGTGTGTGTCAATTACAGACAGCATTTAACAGGAGATAAGAACCATTATCTATAAACTATTTTTAGCAGATTATATATAACTTATACCTACCCAGATTTTTTTCAATGTATATTTTTATTGAATTTTTGTGTATTTTATGCAATACACTGTAATGATATTTAGACCCCCCTCCCCTATCTGTACCCCCTATAGCCTGCCCACAAGATTTCATGTATTATGTCATATATGTTAAGGCCTGTCAAGTCAAGTTTGTGTCCCCAGATGTCCCCCAGTGTGAGTTCATCCACTGGAGCTGTTCAGCCTATCTAGCATCACTCCCTTAAAGAAGACCAACTGTCCCTCACCCAGCAGTGACCAATTGCCAACAGTTCCTCAGCTAACATTGGGGCCTGCTGCCCATCTCCCCAGTTCTATGCTGGCTTTTTTGTCTGAATGAGTTTGCCTGTGTCTTGTGCATGCTGTCAGCACTGCTAAGTTCACATGAGCAGGTTCCCAGTAGCTCGGAAGACTGTTCCCTATGATCATGCACCACCCTGGTTCTTACAGTCTTCCACAGATTTTTTTTTAAATAGAAAACCCAACTCGCATTTTTGAATACATGGACATATTCCTTGAAAGATTAATAATTGGAGGCGGGAAATGGCATAAATACAGTACTTAATGAAAATTTAAAAACATTTAAAAGATGATTATAAAAATTAATGAAATGGGGAAGTTTAATGAGTAAAGAAGCCCCTTTGTGTGGCGATTTCATACACGGAGAATCACAGAAGCCTTGTGTTAAACACAGGCCAGGCAACAGGCTCATGCAGGGAGCAGTGTCCCAGAGGGAGCAGAGTCCAGCAGACGACTCCACTTTATTCGACTCATATCTGTCTCTGTCCTTTGCTTTACAGTGAAGTTTGCTATTGCCTCATCATGTCCGATTTGATATTTCATTTACTTTAATGTCTAATCAACTCTATTATCTCTGATTTGCATTGGTAAGGCTTAGAAAATAGTATTATTTCCCCATTTTGGAGTCATCTCAGGGAAAAGAAAACAAGCCCTTTCTTTTTTATCCCAACAGGGAAGACAGGGCGTCTCTGTGCTGCTTAGAGCCTGTAGAAGACCCTGGGTGTGAAGACCTCTCCCTGGGTGTGAAGACCTCTCCCTGGGAGATGGGTAGACTGAAGAGCTAAAAAATGGTGCGTTCCAGGCCTCAGTTGGTAGTGTGTTTGTGGTATAAATGAAACTGGATTTGATCTCCGGCACCCCATAAAGTAGATATAATGGCAATAACCAGGCATGATGCCATATGCCTATTATCCCAGCATTCAGGAGGTGGGGACAGGAAGATCAGAAGTTTAGTGTCATCCACACTACAGAGTGGAGTTCTAGACCAACCTGGGATACGTGAGACCTTGAAGCAGTGAAGAAAATCCATGGAAAGCTCAGTATTTTGAGCCACGTGTGCTTATATTTACTTTTGTCAAGATGTCCGACACCTACCTCCCAGAGTTCACGTCCCTAATACCTAAGGAGGTCCCCGTGTGTAGCTAATTTAGCTAATTTTGCACACTTTCTGGATGTCACTAACTTGAAGCATGTGGTTGGCATTGAATCTAGACGTGCCATGGGTAAGGATAATCCCAAGAAGTCTAGGAAAGAGGCAGAGAGGTCTTCCCACCCAGGGAGAGCATCTCCCACCCAGGGAGAGGTCTTCACACCCAGGGAGAGTGTCTCCCACCCAGGGAGAGGTCTCCACACCCAGGGAGAGCATCTCCCACCAAGGGAGAGGTCTCCACACCCAGGGAGATTGTCTCCCACCCAGGGAGAGTGTCTCCCACCCAGGGAGAGGTCTTCACACCCAGGGAGAGTGTCTCCCACCCAGGGAGAGGTCTTATGACCCAGGGAGAGTGTCTCCCACCCAGGGAGAGGTCTTCACACCCAGGGAAAGTGTCTCCCACCCAGGGAGAGGTCTTCACACCCAGGGAGAGTGTCTCCCCCCCAGGGAGAGAGTCTCCCCCCACCCCCCAGGGAGAGCGTCTCCCCAGGGAGAGTGTCTCCCACCCAGGGAGAGGTCTTCACACCCAGGGAGAGTGTCTCCCACCCAGGGAGAGGTCTTCACACCCAGGGAGAGTGTCTCCCACCCAGGGAGAGGTCTTCACACCCAGGGAGAGTGTCTCCCACCCAGGGAGAGGTCTTCACACCCAGGGAGAGTGTCTCCCACCCAGGGAGAGGTCTTCACACCCAGGGAGAGTGTCTCCCCCCACCCCCCAGGGAGAGGTCTTCACACCCAGGGAGAGGTCTTCACACCCAGGGAGAGGTCTTCACACCCAGGGAGAGTGTCTCCCACCCAGGGAGAGGTCAAGCGTCGCTCAGGGCCCTTCCCAGCCCAGCTCTGGTACCTCATCCTGTATCTGGGCCTTCACAGCACCCTGAGATCATGCCCTGCCAGGGCTCTAGCTGTACCACACTCTGCCCGTCAGTGCTGTTCTCTGTCCTCTCTCAAACCCTGATACTAAGAAGATTCAAGACCCATGGTGCTTCATGTGCAAGGTGTTTGACAGTTCCTGTCAATGAAGGAGACATAGCTCTTAAAACTAGATGCCTTGTTTGTTCTTGTAAAGAAAGGCCCTGCATCTCTTCATGACACCTCCTTCCTCTCCTGTACCCTAAAGACTGTGATTAAGTAAATGTGCAAGGGATTGTCAGCCCTGCGGACTCTGCCGGTGTAAGAAGCTCCAGCAGACAGTCAACTGTACTCCCTCAAACAGCATAAATCACCATCAGACAGAGACAGTGTTTATTGGGAACTGATTTCCTGGGGAAGCCGCACCGAGGCCCAGCACGCGGGTCTGCGTGCACTCCCACGGGACCAGGGGAATCGGCCCCTCACGGAACAATGTGAAACCGAGTTTACCTCACTTTGTTTCAAGGGAAGAGCTGTCCAGGACACACTTCTCTGTATTTTGTTTCCCTCAAAGGGCTGAATGGGCATGTTTCAGGGTTTTTTGTCAAATAAGCTAACAAGAAAAGTCGAGGATATTGTATAGGTGGTTGTATTTTATCTTGTTTTACTCATTTTCCCCCCATGTTCACGTGTGTGTATGTGGCATGCCAGTGTATGTGTTTGCATGTGTGTGGGCACATGTATGTGTGGGTGCCATGCATGTGAGTGTGTGTGCATGGCGAGGCCCTAGGCTGGTGTTGGCATCCTCCATGATGTGTGTATGTGGCATGCCAGTGTGTGTATGTGTTTGCATGTGTGTGGGCACATGTATGTGTGGGTGCCATGCTTGTGAGTGTGTGTGCATGGCGAGGCCCTAGGCTGGTGTTGGCATCCTCCATGGCTCTTCCACCTTAGTCACTGAGCCGACTGCTCTGGCCCAGGTGGCTAGTCTCCTTAGCCCACTTGCTTGGAGGACGCCCTGCACCATCTTTCGGGGCTGAAACTTCAGACAGGCCATGTCAGACCCCAGAATTTTCTTGGGTTCTGTGGCTCCTTGCTTTGGTTCCCTTTAGGCTATTGAGTCAACTTTGTGTGCCAGAAGTCCCTTGGTATGAGTTCATTCACTGGAGCCTGGTCAGCCTGTCTAGCATCACCTCCTTAAAGAAGAGTAGGTCTCCCCACCCAGCAGTGGTCAGGTGCCAGGAGCTCCTCAGCCAAGGTTGGAGCTTTCTTAAAAAAATACTTTGTTATTTTTACATTCTATGCTGGTTTTTGTCTGACAGAGTCTGCATGGGTCTTGTGCATGCCGTCACCATTGCGGTAAGTTCATATGAGCAAGTTCTCAAAAGCCTGGAAGACTCTATGCTCTCACCATTGCGGTAAGTTCATATGAGCAAGTTCTCAAAAGCCTGGAAGACTCTGTTTCCCTGTGGTTGTCCCCGAGCCCTGACTCTTACAGTCTTTCTTCCCCATCTTTTGCAATGGTCCCTGAGCCCTGGGTGGGTGAGGTTTAATACAGGATTCATACCCACGGACACGCACTCTGCAGTGTCTTATTCTCTACAGTTTGGCCAGTTGTGACCTTCTCTGTTCATCGGTTTGTTGCGTGGGAAGTTTCACTGGTGAGAGTTAAGCGATGCATTGGTGTTCTCTCTACCCCCTGTTCCACTATGTTCTGAGAGCCTTAGCTTTATGGTTCCCGTTCTTCTGTGGCAATGGCTGCCTCCCCAGCCCCAGGAGTTTACAACTTAAATATGAGTATCTGAAAGCACAAGAAACAAACTTTATTATTAAACGCCTTAAAAGACAGGTCAGTTTGGCCCACAGGCCTGAGTTCTCCGTTTTGGTGTATAGTGCTTGGGAATGTTGGCGTGGAGCGTAAAGAGAACATCCAGTGAAACCCCAGCTGAACTCACCTTCAATGAGGAAGCCTGAGAATGTGTGTAAAGTTGTTCACAAATATTAGGACGGTAATTTCACACAGGACTCATTTTAATTTTTTAAAAATTTTTATTATTTTTATTTTCTGTGTATGCATGTATTGCCTGCATGTAGGTAAGTGCACCTGTGCCATGCAATGCCTGCAGACGACAGAAGAGATGTCAGATCCCCTGGAACTGGAGTTACGGACAGTTGTTAGTGGCCATGTGGGTGCTGGGATTCCAACCCAGGTCTTCTGCAAGAACAGTCAGTGCTGCACCATCTCTCCAGCCCCTCATTTTAATTTTTAAATTATTATTTTTATTGCTTCTTTGAGAATTTCATACAATGTAGTTTGATCGCATTCAGAGCCTCCCCTGTCTCCTCTCAGATCTACCCCCACCACCTTACCACGCTCACTTCATGTCTTCGATATTTTTTAAGGCATCAAGTCTAATTTATGCTCCCCAAATGCTCTTGGCTATAGGCCCAACCCCTGAGATTGTGGTCAACCTTCAACCTACCTGGTGTGATTCCCTTAAAGGAAACTGGCTCTGTCTAGCAGGTATTGATTGCTAAGAGAGCCTCAGCAGGGTTTGAGACTTCTTGCCCACCTCCCCTGTCCATCCGGGGATTTTGTCTGGTTTGGGCTTGCACAGGTCTTGAGTACGCTGTCACAGTGCTGTGGTTTTATACACACATCTGCTCTTTCGTGTCCTAAAACAAAACAAAGCAAAATGATTTCCTTGTGTTCCTCCACCACCTCTGGCTCTTACAGTCTTTCTGCTACCTCGCCCATGATGGTCCCTGAGCCTTGGGAAGAGAGGGTGTGATCATGTGATGTAGGTGTCCCATTTAGGGCTGAGCATTCTTCTGTTTTCTGCAGGTTGTCCGGTTATGGATCTCTGTGTTAATCACTATGTATTATAAGAAGAAGTCAAGATGTGCATTAATGTATGGGTATAATAATAAGTAATTTTGCTATAAATTGTCTAATTTAGCTTTAAGACAACAAGGAATCATTAGGGGTCAGTTTAGTACTATGCTCTATCCATTTTGTAGGATAATAATAATAGCAATAGTTTCTTCCCTGTGGCCTGGGATCTGTCTATCTTAGTGGTTTGTTGTACTTATAATTGGAGCAATGCAAAAATATTCTCTACTTTAAAATGTATATATACATATATATACACACACATTACAAATCATAAAGGGATTATATACAAAAGAACTGAAAAGAATTTCACATCTCAGAGATAAATCTTCTTAAAGCATTCATTTTTTTTCAAAGTGTTTCTGTTTGATTTGGTTTTTGGTTTCTGGTTGATTTTGTGGTTGTTGTTTATTTTATTTTCTTTTGAGAGAGGGCCTCAATATGTAGCTCAGGCTGGTCTTAAATTCATCCTGTTCTCGGGCTGGAGAGATGGCTCAGCTGTTAAGAGCACTGGCTGTACTTCAGAGGACCTGGATTCAAATCCTAGCACTCACATGGCAGCTAACAACCATCTGTAACTCCAGTCTCAGGGGATCTGAGACCCTCTTCTGTTCTCCCCAGGCATTGTACTCACATACATGTAGTCAATACACTCATACACACAAAATAAAAACAATAAAAAATATTTAAAAATTCATCCTATCCTCTTACCTCTGTCCCTCGAGCTGTGGTTACAGACCTGTCTCTCTACACTTGCCTTCTGTTTTGTCTTCTAGTTCATCTCTCACATGCAGCTTAAATCCTTTCAGCACATAGTCCAGGTCTTTGTGGACATCAATGTTTGAAAGAATTCTGGAAAATAGTCCAGATGCAGGCTAGATATTTGCTGAAATTTGCCTTCACTGAGCAGAACTACAATAAAGTATATCAGGGATCAGTTTTCCATGTTGATGAATTTCACCCCAGTTACTACTTTTTCTCTAAATTTCTGTTAATCAGATGAGTCGTGAACCAGAGCGAACACCAGTCAGAGGGTGGTGTCCGGGAGGGTTTCTTCCTCACACAGCCTCTCAGCTTCGGGGAAATCCAGCTCACTAAGTTGGGAGATGTCAGTGAGCCAAGGTGTTCCTGTGTTTACACAGAAGGCATCTCCAGTCAAGTACGGACACCCACTTCTGGCGCCTGCTTCAGTGCCAGGGAATGGTCCTAGCTGATCTGCCCCATTGTTTCTAAAGAACTAAAAGAGATTCAACTAATGCAAGCGTTGGCTTTCATAGCCCTGTTGCTAACACTGATGTTGCCAGCATCTTGTTAAAATCACATCATTCTCACAGACTACCACCAAATATTTCACAGTAAGATTCGAGTCCCCTACAAGTGTGCATTCTGGGCATTTTGCTGAGATGTTATTAAAGTTGCAGATGTCTCAGATTCAAAATCCTTACATATTCCAGTGGTTATGAATGACAATATAGACTGCATTTCCTGGCTGCTGATGGAGCAGGCCTAGTTGGTGAGTTTTGCCTCCTCTGGTCTAAAAATGGACTCTTTAAAAACTCCTTAAATAAATTTTCTCAAGTGTCCAACACCCAAGGAACAGTGCCAAGGGAAGACACCGAAGACTGCCACTAAGTGAAGCCGATGAAGCCGTCACCAAAGTATGAACACAAGCCACACAGAAATACCACGTGCCTGCACCTGCTGCTGGCCCCACACCTTGTCAGTCTCCAGATTTCTGTCAAACCCTAATGCTGGCAAAGGAGCAAAAGCACCAGAGTCCATTCAAAGGCCCCTCCCCACCAGCCCACATTTCTGGAAAACAAAGTGAAGGGTTAAGCAGTTCTGACAGACAATAGTTTAGAGAAAGAATTCCAGTGAAAAGAATAGAATGGCTGGGGAGGGGCATCATTCTGGGAGCCTCAGACACAGCTTCCACAGTCAGACTCTTGATTATTTTGTTTCCACATTTAGAAGCAGTGATAGTTTGTATTCAGCTTCTAAGCTGGAGAGGATGGCGTTCAAGAAAACTGGGTTTGGAGCTTTAGAAACACAGAGCTGGCTCAGCCTGGAGGAGTCACCTAGGAGTGAGGAGGCAGCCCTGGCCTCTGTGGGCTGCTGCTCCACCCTGTGCAGTGTGTGGAGGACCCCACCCCTGGATCATCTAGCCCCTGGTGTGGGCTCACCATGGACCCCACCCCTGGGTCACCCAGCTCTGGTGTGCACTCACCAAGGATCCCACCCCTAGTCATCCAGCTCTGGTGTGAGCTCACCAATATGGGGATGTTTTCCCAGGTTTTCTGGCACACTTACAGCTTTCTCAGGGTCCCTGAAATGAGAAGATAAAAATGCTGCATTTCTGTCCCTAAAAGCAAAGCGACTGTGAAGACAGGGAGAAAATAGCCTTATTTGCTTTTAAAAGATGGGCTGAAGACTTAATAACACAATCTGTGATTTCTCAGTGTTTCCTTTAAGAAATGATGGCACTACTGAAACATTAGTTTCCATTTGGATGGCCAGTAATGGGACTAGCATGTCTGAGTGGCCGCAGGGGTCTGGGGAATGTATTAGGCACATTTCATGGTAAGATTCCTAGGGCTGAAGACCCTGATTCTACTACTGGAACATCAGTTTCCATCTGGATGGCCAGAAATGGGACTAGCATGTCTGAGTGACCGCAGGGGTCTGGGGATATGTATTAGGCACATTTCATGGTAAGATTCCTAGGGCTGAAGACCCTGATTCTATATCTAGACTCAATGCATCCCATATTGTCCGTTTTATCAAGACCAGCTAAGAGGACTAACCAGGCACAGTGAACAGTCTGCTAGGATCGTGGATTGAAGCAGGCTCACACACCACCCTGTTTCTCTGTGTGATTTGTAACTTCCTCTAAATTATTCTTTGTTCCATGCCTTTCAATTAATGTTTGAGGCACCATTTTCCTGTCTTTGTTTCTTGTCCTGTTGCTATGATAAAATACCCCAAAAAAAGCAACTCAAGCAAGGTTTTACTCTTGCTCCTTACAGGTGGGGATGTCAGGGAGCAGAACCTTGAGGCACTGCTGGTCACGTGGCATCCATAGTCAGGAGGGGGGGCACAGGCTGCTGCTCAGCTGCCCTCCTCCACTTACATATCCATCCACTTCCCCAGCAAGAGAAAGGCCCCACCCACAGTGGGTGGTTCATGGCACCTCAACTGACAGTCAGGTTAATCCACCACAGGCATGCTCAGAAGCCTGTCTCCCAGATGAGTCTAGGCTCTGTTCTAACCATCACCCAGTCTTTTAGATAAGGCTCTTGGTTACTTTCTGAGAACACAGAATCAGCAGGAGGACACCGGGGTCACTGAGGACACTTGAGATAAAATGCCCAAAGAAACAGAGGAGGGCTTTGTGAAGGACCCTTCAGAGCTTTAGGGGAAGTTAGGTACTTTTTCAACACCAGCGCAGGTTTACAGTCCCCAACACACTGCTCTGTTGAATCCTCCGTGTCTGAGGCCCCAAATCTTGAACCCAGAACACCAAATCCTCAACCACAGCATCCTGACTTCAGAGTTCAACCAATGTGGACTAGAAACCCTGCAGGTCTTCACTGACAGGTTGGGCTCCTGAGTCATCTAGACTTATGCACTGAGCACCTACTAGGTTCCCTGCCTCTCAGTGTGGAGATAGCAGTTGTTGACATCCCAGCCAGAACCGTGTAAGCCCACCGATGACTCCCTTTTACAGTAGAGATGCAGCCTGGGGGTCTACTCCTCTACAGTGACCTGCTGACTGCAGCTGCTGCCACTGCCACCTGGGAATTCATTCCTCGTGGATTTCCAAGCCCTGTCAGTCAGACCTGACTCTGTGAATAGATGCTTCATTTAAACTTTGTGTCCTCATATTTCGGTAGTAACTGTCAAACAGATCTCCATCTAACATTGATGCTGCCGTCTGCAGTTGTCATCCCTAGATACAAGGCAGATTGTGAGATTATCTGTCTTTTGACAATTTCATACATGTATATAATCCACTCTGGTCACTCTCTCTTCTCTTTCTGTCTCTACCATTGCTGATTCCCTCCCCCCACCCCACCAAGCCCCCAAGCCACTTTTGTAACTTTTCTGTCTTGCTTTGCTTTGCTTTGCGATCCTCTGGGTTTAACCCAGGCAGCTCACGTGGGCAGGATGTGGGGCTGTCCACTGGCGCATGAGTGCCTGACCAATGACCATGGCCCTGAAGATAATGACTTCCTGTCCCCAGCAGCCCTGTCAGGAGGGATGAAGGAGGGAGAAGGCTGTCTCCCAGAGTGGGTAACACCTGCCAGTTGAGCCCTAGATGTAAAAAGGTCTAAGGAGAAGCCATGCCATCAGCACCTCTGGGTGGGGTGGGGCCTCATGAAGCCATCTCCATCTATGAGTGAATGACAGGACTCAGTTTTCTGTAGGTTGTGTACAGGGAACTGTAGCTCTTGTGAGTTCATGAGTGTCATGGCTATGTCATGCCAAAAGATGTTGTCTGGCTCAGATTTCTTTTGGCACCTTTTCAGAAACTGACCCTTGGAGGGAATGATGTGGATGTCCTGGTTAAGACCCAGCACTTGACAGTTACTTGTTCTTAACAGCTTGACCAGCTGTGAGTCTCTGCATTAAATGCCATTCACTGCCAAGATCAAGGCTGTGTACAGCATTAGTCTATGAGAGCAAATGTAAATATTCAGGAGGCAGTTTGACAACATGTCCACAGACCAAGCAATAGCGGTATGTTTACCCCTAGTGCCTATTACTTCCCCAGTCACGAGCCTGTGACCAGGTCCACAATAATGGGTGTGAATTCCTGCCTAAGGAGTACTCAGAGCCAATCAGGAACCAGAATTTTACCCCCATAAAAGTCATGTAACTATTGGACCCATAGACACCTCTTTCCTGGGAAGTTGCTTTTGCAGCATGCAAGGTTTGAAGCTAGGGACAGTCATCACTGCTTTCCAAATCTCCCTGCTCCCCCGCTCCAGCTGCTTGAGTAGCAACACCTGGCATTATGAAGGCTCCTTACTGGAGAAGCTTTCCGTTCAGGTCTTGCACAGCTTCTCTGTTCTTTGCAATCCAGGTGTGTGATGTATTCAGCAATAGGGTCTTAGCATCCTAAGCAGTTCTGGTGGGCAATCAAGTGCAACGGGCAGAATCTGGGTAGTTTGGGGGGGCCTCTTCCTGGCCAACAGCTACTAGAGGTATGTCCCCACTTAATAACCTGTGTCTTAAGATCCACATTATTCATCCATGCATGGTATTTCTGCTCAAGAGGAAAACTCACCATGGACTCCAGTCACCTTCCAACTGCTAAGCACACCAGGAGGCTTTCTGCAGCTCATCTGTCACTTCCTGTCACAGCTGCAGTGGCCTCTTCCTTCAGTTCAACAACCGGAGAGCTTGTACAGTCCTCAGGCCTCCTAACCCCAAATCACCTCCTTTGAAGTACTTGGAGCTGAGCAGGCTGAACTCCCTCTTCCCTGTGCTCCAGAGAGCAGCTGAGCTAAGAGGAAAACCCACCATGGACTCCAGTCACCTTCCAACTGCTGAGCACACCAGGAGGCTTTCTACAGCTCATCTGTCACTTCCTGTCACGGCTGCAGTGGTCTCTTCCTTCTGTTCAACAACCAGAGAGCTTGCGCACTCCTCAGGCCTCCTAACCCCAAATCACCTCCTTGAAGTACTTGGAGCTGAGCAGGCTGAACTCCCTCTTCCCTGTGCTCCAGAGAGCAGCTGAGCCCATGCTCCCCCTTGGCTACAGCTTTTCCACCCTCCTTTGCAACAGTTGCCTGTCCTGTCTCCAAGCCTCTCTGATCATACCACATCTGTTCCTTTGGATGCTTCTCAAAAACCATGACCTCCGAGGTGTCTCCAGCTTCTCCTTGCTGCTGAATCTGGGTTGACCTCGGCTGTCGATCTCAGGTGTGCTTAGCTGGTCCTTGATTTCCTGTTTGCGGATTCCTCCACATGAACTCTTCCTCATGCCTGGCCTTCTCTAGATCTGCTTTGACCACTCTGTCCAGTGTTTCTGCCTGTTTCTTCTCTTCCTGTTCCTGTAGGAATTCCCCTTCAGGAAGATGTGTAGTTTGAGTTCCTCTTCCCTTTCCATCTCTTTCCTACGGGTGCCCCTGGCACCAAGCATCACGTGACAGATGGGGGCTGACTCTGGGCTGGACAGGAATGCAAAGTGTCATGAGGTAGACACTTGTAGACTCATTTCCATGTCAAAGATGTAGGTAACAATGATTTATTTGTTTGCTTATTTTCCTAGGGCAGCAATGAGAGGTATGGCATAGTTGAGGGATGATAGAGGGACAGGTCTTAGGGTTCCTACAGTCCACCGTGTCACCTAGGTACATTAGAAAAGTCACAGGAGAGACACAGTAGTCTAATGGTTTTCAGTGTTAAGATACAAACACAAAACACTAAAATAGCACACGCTTGCCAGCAAGATGACGACAATAAGCATAACTAAAGCATGGAGCAAAAGTCATTTCCTCATTCTTGAAGTTAGGATGGTGGTCTGGGAAGAGTTTAGATAAGTGACCCCACGAGGGATGATAGAGGGACAGGTCTTAGGGTTCCTGCAGTCCACTGTGTCACCTAGTACATTAGAAAAGTCACAGGAGAGACACCGTAGTCTAATGGTTTTCAGTGTTAAGATACAAACACAAAACACTAAAATGGCACATGCTTTCCAGCAAGATGGCGACAATAAGCATAACTAAAGCATGGAGCAAAAGTCATTTCCTCATTCTTGAAGTTAGGATGGTGGTCTGGGAAGAGTTTAGATAAGTGACCCCACGCTAGGCCGGATGGATCAGAACTCTGTTCTTTGTTCTCTTTCAAGAAGTAACAAATGGATGTAAAATAGGATTTACTGGGGGAAATCTGTAAAACACAGGAGACAGAGCATTGTGGTCTCTATTCATAGAGCTTGCTCACAAATTATTGAAATGCAAGCTAGTATTTCATGAAGAAACAGATAACTAATGACCGCAGGAATATTTTCACCCACTTATGAAGGATTTCTCATGTTAAAACAGTGAAGATGCTTCCACAGTCCTGGGGAGCCCAAAGAGATCCAGCACTGCTAAAGCTGCAGAGACGGCCACAGGTGGGTGAGTGGTGCCACAAAGATGGCACGGGATGAATGACGTGTGCAGACATGATCACACAGGGGTGAGTGATATGTGCAGAGATGGTCACGGGAATGAATGATTTGTGCAGACATGTTCCCATAGGGATGGATAGTATGTGCAGATGGGGTCACAGGGGAATGAATGCTATGTGCAGACATGTTCCCATGGGGATGGATGATATGTGCAGATGGGGTCACAGGGGGATGAATGCTATGTGCAGACATGTTCCCATGGGGATGGATGGCATGTGATGGCAACATCACATGTGGATGAATGATATCATGTACAATAGGTGTAAAGATTCCCATGTGGGGAACCATGATACAGGATTGAATGCCCGCCTGAAGATGTTTAATAGAGGACTATTTTACATAGCAGAGACTAGAGGAGGCATTCAATGCATCCAATCCAGACATCGTTTTAAAGATCAGGGAACTACCCACAATGCTGAAGGACAAACATGAGACTTGACCACATCACTCCTATGTGAAATATGGACAAGTTTTCTGCCTTGGGCTTTTAATATTTGCAAGACTTAAAAAGTAGATATTCCTAAGACCTTACAACCCCATTGGAATCTAGTACATCTGCAGCACAGAACTTTCTCTAATGAGTTAGGTAACACAGGTGAAGTGCTTGCCTAGTAAATGTGGAAGGTGTGACACGGCTAAGGTAATCATATAGTAACATCCGCAAAGTCCTCGCTCAACAGTTTTTCTTATACAATTAGTTTATTTCATGCAAATGTTTGGCAAAAGAATGAGATTATCTTTAAGGCGGAGCCTTACGGACTGTTGGATTCTATTTAATGTTGTATACTTTCCTCAGGAAGAGTTTGTGACTGCGAGCCCTCAAATACCACAGGCGCATCGAGGGTTCAGTTTCTACTTGGTCAGCTGTCAGGATGCTGCTCAGGTCCCTGAACCTCCCTCACCCCCAGTGATACACTTGAACTCGTTTATACACTTGAGCTCATTTAAAAACATATTTTGTTTCCGTGTTTTGAGATTTGGTCTTGCTATAGCTCAGATTGGTTTTGAACCCCATCTTTCTCCTGAGTGCTATGATCCCAGACTGGGGTCCGCACACCCAGCTACATTTTGAGCTGAATATTTCACTGTCTGAAACTTCATAGAATTATTAAGGACAAGTGTCTTAATCTTTCATGGGACATGTATTTGACTATTTATGAAATGAGAATATTTAGTCACTGAGAGTAAACTGTCAATATCAGTCCTCTATCATCTATCATCTCTCTACATATCTATCATCTATCAACATAAGTTTAATATAACATAATTAAATATGTACATAATCATACTAAATGAGGATTATTTCTAACATATAAGCATCTAAAATAGAATCATAGGGCACCAACATTGTTTTTAATTGAATTTTTGTGATTTGCATACAATATAATTAGATGATGTTTAGATCCCCTCCGGTATCTGCACCTACCCTTATTTCTCCCCACCCAATTTAATGTAGTTATATATATATATATATATATATATATATAACAAATGTCCTTTGGTATGCATTGACACACTGGAGCCTGGTTAACTTACCAAGAGTCCCATCCTTGAAAGAGACCGCGTCTGCCCCTCCCAGCAGCCATCAGTTACCACAGTTTCCTTAGGTTTCTTTGGCCTTTGTTACCCACCTCCTCGCGCCTGTGGTGGAACTGTGTCTGGTTTGAGCTTGCGTGGGACTTGTACACGCTGTTACCACTGCTATGAGCTCCTGTGAGTAACTGAGTAGCTGTGAGGAAGACTCTGTTTCCTTGTGCTCATCCACCATGTCTGGCTCTTACAGTCTTTCCTGTCCTTCTTCCTCAATGAGCCTTGGGAGGCAGAATTTAGAGCTTGATATAGGTGTTTTAATCAGAGATGAGCAGCGTACAGCTTCTTGTGTTTTATATGTATATATATTTATAATACTATAATAATCTGTATTATCAATATATATTTAACATATATAAATGCTACTGTTACTTAATTTAGACATCTGGTGAACAGAAAGCACCTCTATTAGTTTAGAGTGTGGTGAACTCTGACATTAGAACCCTGATTGACATCTAGCAAAATAAGAAACCAAGATGCACTTAGATACCTATTAAGATTTAAGATTTTTTTTTGTCTTTTATTACACACACACACACACACACACACACACACGCACAGATTTCTGAAAACACTGAGGTTTCACTTTGGACCTTCTAAATTGAGGCTAAAAATCAATGTGCTAAACCAAAATCATACTCTATGATTGTGATATGGAAACGTTTCATTTACATTACAGATTTATGTGCAGTAGGGTTGTGCTGAGAATGTAGAAAGCACACTTATTTGTTGGAAATTTGAATAAGTAAATCTTACTTTTATCAGCCCTCATTTGAGTCATTGAGGGTGAGAGATGTCTCCCTCATGTCCTGAGGACCCTGAGAAGCACATGCACTGTGGGGAGGTCACATGTTCCCTTGTTCCTGGCCCCGGGGAACTAAAAGACTAAATATGAACATTCCCAACTTCTACCTTCTTCCATTCCTAAAGATGGAATAACGATTCCTCCCTGGGAGTCATGATTTGGCCTCTAGAACAGCACAGCTTCCTCCCTCCAATGTGACAAAAGTCACCTAGAGTTGGCCAGGTCTCAAAGAAATAACCAATATTTAAGTCCTAAAATTGTGTAAATGTTCCCAGTGGCTGCGTTATATGAAGATAGTTGATAAAACATTGATTTTTACATTTCTAATTTTCAGAAAAAATATTAGAAAAATGAAGAAGTCTATATATCAGGACTGCTTGGAGTACATTTTGAAAAGGTTGTAGCCTTCCTTCAGGCTGAATGAAAGATAATTTCAGGAATAAAAGACAGTGTTTGGGGCGGGGGAGGGGATCTAGGCTCTGGGAGTCCTAGCAGGCTAGACTTGTCTGCTTATCTTGATTAGAGATAAATAATGGTGATAGGCTGAAAGGAGAGTTAATCACTGCACAGTGTGAAGAGGAACCAATACAGGGGTCCAGAGACTTCTTTTCTCTTCCTTGTACTGAAAGGAGCTCTAAGTTCAAATAGAAAAGTATTTGAGGCAGAAGGGCAAGAGGGTGCCTGATTATGAAGTTCTGGAGGAGGGATGGTCAGGTTGGTCCGTGTCTTAGCTCTCATTCCTGGAAGTGGCTCAAGTCATTGCTGGAGGTGACAGGCTGCTTCTCAGGAGATGATTCTTCCTGTCTTGGGTGTAGCTTAACCTTCGGAGACAAATGGCATCATCTGAGAGCTGCTATGTCCTGTCAGACTGTGTTCTAGTATTTAAGAACATACAAGTTTGGGATATGAACTGGAGTCCTTTAGGTAGGTTTGGGGGCCTGTAGCATGGCAGTGAGAAATGATTTCATTGAGATGGCTGATTTCATTTTGCCTTTGCTTTCACTTTGAAGGGGAGTGGGAAGGCTGCAGTGTCTCCCATTTCTCTACAGACTCCCTACAACTCCTTTACATGCAGAAGGAAACAGGTGACCCAAGATAAAGGAAGTGGTGATGCCAACCTTCACCAGCAACTTGTTTTGATTTGGAATCACCTAGGAGACACTCCTCTGGTGTATTCTGAATGCCTGTCCAGAAAGGTCTAACTGAGGAAGGCTGATCACCATGAATGTGAACAGCAGCATCTGCCTGGCCTGGGCCTTGGACTGAATAAGAAGGTTGAAAGCTATGTACACACAATATTCCCCTTCTCTGTTCCTTGTCCACCAGGAAGTGAGGAGTCCCTGCCCTGCACTCGGCCATGGCGTCCCCTCCATGATAGATAACTATCCTCTCAAAACACGAGACAAAATAAATTGTCCCTCCAAGTCTTTGGTTTTTGATCATAGCAAAGAGAAAGATCTCTAATTCAGAGACAGACACACAGAAAAGGACACAGATGTCAGGTGTCTAGTCAGCTAGTGGGGTCTCCAAGCGAGGAGTGGATGCTATCTGTCAGAATGTTCTCAGTCCCTGTCATAAGGTGAGGAAACGCCCAGAAAGCATACTATGAAAAAGATCCCAAACTGCTATCCTTCCAAAATTGACCCAAGAGCAAAAGCACAAATTAGTAGCATCTGGAAAAACCTTTGATCCTGAGGCTGTGGTTTCACACACAGAGACAATCTGTGCTCATGGGACTTAGTGCTTTTAGGCTCCTGTATCGATAACCAAAATACAAATGCAGTTCACTCAGAGGCGGGATAGTGTGCTAACGATTAAGCTGGTCAGTTGCTGAAAGATGTGAGGGACCATTGTTTTTCATGAGGAGGCCAAATTTGTTTGGTTTTTACTGGAAAATACTTCTCTTGCTCGGATTTTCAGATGTTGGGTATATTCTGGGATTGCTTTTTTACCTCGTGAAACATGTTTGTCTTTTACAGAAGGATTAGTGCAGGTCAAGAAAGGTCACTTCTGTATTTTCAAACATGTCTTTGGGTCAAATGTTGACGTGAGAGTCATTGACTTCAAAAATCAAACGCTGTAACAGGAAATAGGTTTAAACAAGTGTGTTGTCTCTTCAGAGAATCACTTTTTGTTGTTATGTTGTGTAAATAAACATAAAGGTTAAAGGATAAAGGTCAGTAAGCTTTGTAGATCTCGGTGATTTATGAAAAGGGGACCCATAAAGCAATCAGACTCGGGTGAGATTTATTTCAGTTGTAGTTTGCTGTTGCTATGATAAAATACCCTGACAAAATCATCCAACTAAATTTGTCCCTCAAATCAACCTACCAAATTTTCTTATAAAACTTTGTTACATTTTCTCAAAAAAATTTTTAGTTGATAAATATAAAATAGCATCTAAATAAGTTTATCCACTGCACTTGAGCAATGTCTTCATGAATCCTGTACTAGCCACTTGTCTCAGTGCTGTGACTAACAGCAGACAGACCAGCTTAAGAAAGGAAGGGTTTACTGTGGCTCACAGTTCTACTGGGCATTGTGGCGGGTCACGTTGTGCTGACAGCCAC
Organism: Nannospalax galili; assembly: GCF_000622305.1. Classification (NCBI taxonomy): domain Eukaryota; kingdom Metazoa; phylum Chordata; class Mammalia; order Rodentia; family Spalacidae; genus Nannospalax; species Nannospalax galili. Next base: position 63,428 of record NW_008332089.1, read on the forward strand.
AGAGTGATGGAGCTGGGCATTCACCTTGCCTCCTCCTCGCTGCTCAGTCTTGGACCCCGGCCCATGGATGGGAACCACTCACACTCATATTTAGGTTGAGTCTTCACATTCCAATTAATCTATTCCTCAAAGATACAACCAGATATTTGGTTGTTCAGGGATTCTAAAAACACCGTAGAGCTGACTATCATAATCACAGGCTGTTAATAAAGCACGTATTCCAAATCTGTCACTTTTTGCTATTCTTTTTCATAAATCAATAAATAGAACTGGAATTTTATTAAAAGTACTTTACACATTTAAGAAAAGTATTTTGTAATTAGTTTAAAAATTTTATTGAGTCTTTGATAATTCCATACAATGTACTTAATGTATTTTCATCACATTCAAACCCCCTTCCCCAGCCATGGTACCACCCTATAACTCTGTCCCCTAACGTCATGTCCACTATTATTTGTCTTATTTTAAAGACTTATGGAGACTAAAGTGTGTTCTCCAGATGCCCTTGGGTAAAGGTCTATACCTTGGAGTCTGGTCACATCAGTAAAGAAAACTGACTCTCCCTCTCCCAACATCTATCAATTGCCAACAGATCCTCAGCTAGAGCTGGGGCTTCCTGACTACCTCCTCCGTCCATGCTGGGCCCATGTCTTGCTTGGGTTTGCACAGCATAGCCCTATGGGTCCCTATGTGAAACCACCCTGTGCTGTCCAGACAACACTTTCCTTGTACACATCCACCACCTTTGGCTCTTAAAATCTTTCTGCCAGCTCTTCCACAATGATCCCTGAGCCTTGGGAGGAGAAGGCTGGATAGAGGTGTCCCAGTTAGGGCTGAGCACTCTGCCAGCTCTTATTCTTTACAGGTTGATGATCTACGGGCATCTGTGCTAATCACCATCTGCTGCAAGAAGAGTGTCCAGACAACACTTTCTTTGTACACATCCACCACCTTTGGCTCTTAAAATCTTTCTGCCGGCTCTTCCACAATGATCCCTGAGCCTCGGGAGGAGAAGGCCGGATAGAGGTGTCCCAGTTAGGGCTGAGCACTCTGCCAGCTCTTATTCTTTGCAGGTTGATGATCTACGGGCATCTGTGCTAATCACCATCTGCTGCAAGAAGAATGTTCTCTGGCAAGAGTTGAGAGAGGACATACTAATCTATCAGCATAACAATAAGTCATTAGGAGTCAGTTGAAAACTATGTCTATTTAACAGAATAATACTAGTAGGTTCTCCACTATCACTTGTGACCCATCTAGCCACAGGCTCTTGGTCCTGGTAAGTGTCCAGTGTGGACTCCATCTTGTAAAGAGGGCCTTAAATTGGATTGCATCAAATACGTTTGATTTTCCTAGTTTTGTGATGTTAACTGATACAGAAAATAATCACTTAGATTTTACCTCTTAACCAAAGGCATGCCTTAAGATGCATTTACTGAAATAATACAGTGGTGCAAGTTCTGTAGAAACCCACGTAGGCACCAGAAGACGTGGAGAGGTTTGTCTGGTGAAGGAGCTGGCGCTACTCTTCTGGCAGAATTGAAAGGTAAATGAGAATGGACGGTGCCCCGCAAAAGACTTCACCTGAGGTGGAGTCGGATTCTTTGGAAGAGCAACAACAGTACCGGGTTCAGAAAGGTGCAGGGGACGCTGAAGGGCCAGAAACACCGACGGATGGCGCCGCTCTGGGGCATGGGTGACACTATGGCCTGTGATGAGGCTGCTGTGCCGCTCAGAGGAAGGACCCACAGTCTCAAAAGCGGAAGCAGCATAATTCACAGTGTAACCACCGCATGTGGGGACAGTCACTGTGCCTATGGATGACCCCATCAGTGCTTCGCCCCACACGGTAAAGGCAATGCTCCTGAATCTGTCAGCTGCAGAAAGCTAAATATTTCAGTCCAGGCATGGTAGAATACACCTTCAATCCCAGCACGTTCCAGGCCAGCTTGGGGCTACACGGAGATCCTATATTTAAAAAATATAAATATTTTATGATACAATGCAGTGAAAACTGATAGAGTCTATGTGAACCAGAGCTCTTCTTAGGCTCAGTGAATCACAATGGTGTTTCGCAGAAGTCAGAATGGGGGCGTGTGGGGCACAGCGTTATCAAGGAGAACCCCAGGTATGAACTGCCCGCCCAGCTTTGCCACAGAAATCCAAGGCCCGACCTCTCTCCTCATTCAGCGTTTCCTGCTGGGTTGGCAGTGTGCACCAACCCGCTGGCTGGACCGCTGCGAGGACGCAATGGCACGTTCACCTCCGCACACCCTCACTGTGGGCCTCAGTGATTAGCAGCTTTCTTCTATATGCAAAAATAACTTTTGTTAAAAACAGAAAATAGAGATGGAAAGGAGAAAAAATCCGGGCAGAGAAAGCGAAGGAGAACGGGAAGAGGAGGAGATGATGGAGCTGGAGCTGGAGCTGGAGCTGGAGCTGGAGCTGGAGCTGGAGCTGGAGATGGAGATGGAGATGGAGATGGAGCTGGAGCTGGAGCTGAAGATGGAGACGGAGCTGGAGCTGCATCTGAAGATGGAACTGGACAGGAGCTGGAGCTGGAGATGGAGCTGAAGATGGAGATGGAGATGGAGATGGAGATGGAGATGGAGCTGGAGATGGAGATGGAGCTGGAGATGGAGCTGGAGATGGAGATGGAGCTGGAGATGGAGCTGGAGATGGAGCTGGAGCTGCATCTGAAGATGGAACTGGACAGGAGCTGGAACTGGAGCTGGAGCTGAAGATGGAGCTGAAGATGGAGCTAGAGATGGAGCTGGAGCTGGATGTGGAGATGGAGATGGAGATGGAGATGGAGCTGGAGCTGAAGATGGAGATGGAGATGGAGATGGAGCTGGAGCTGCATCTGAAGATGGAACTGGACAGGAGCTGGAACTGGAGCTGGAGCTGAAGATGGAGCTGAAGATGGAGATGGAGATGGAGCTGGAGATGGAGATGGAGATGGAGATGGAGATGGAGATGGAGATGGAGCTGGAGATGGAGACGGAGATGGAGCTGGAGATGGAGATGGAGATGGAGCTGAAGATGGAGCTGGAGATGGAGCTGGAGATGGAGCTGGAGA
>NW_008332089.1:66576-81408 GCF_000622305.1 Nannospalax galili
ACTGGACAGGAGCTGGAACTGGAGCTGGAGCTGAAGATGGAGATGGAACTGGAGCTGCATCTGAAGATGGAACTGGACAGGAGCTGGAGCTGGAGCTGGAGCTGGAGCTGGAGATGGAAATGGAACTGGACAGGAGCTGGAACTGGAGATGGAGCTGGAGATGGAGCTGGAACTGGAGCGGGAGCTGAAGATGGAGACGGAGCTGGAGCTGCATCTGAAGATGGAACTGGACAGGAGCTGGAACTGGAGATGGAGCTGGAGATGGAGCTGGAGATGGAGCTGGAGCTGAAGATGGAGCTGGAGATGGAGCTGGAGCTGGAGATGGAGATGGAGATGGAGATGGAGATGGAGATGGAGATGGAGATGGAGATGGAGATGGAGATGGAGATGGAGATGGAGATGGAGATGGAGATGGAGATGGAGATGGAGATGGAGATGGAGATGGAGATGGAGATGGAGATGGAGATGGAGATGGAGATGGAGATGGAGATGGAGATGGAGATGGAGATGGAGTCTCTTATTTTCTGCACATTCATCAGTTGTAGGTCTTTGCATTGATTGCTTTCTACTGAAAGAAGGAACTTTTTTGATGAGGGTTGATAGGTGCATTAATCTACGGTATACAAATCAGTCATTAGAAGTCATTTTAACACTTATATCCATTTAACAAAATATTAGTAGTAGATTCTCCCTAGGGCCAATGATCTGTCTGGTCAGTGGTACTTGGCCCTGATAATGAGTCCCATCTGTGGAGTGGGCATTAAGTTCAACCAAAGGGTAGATGGTTCATCCCATAACATTTGTGCCGCTATTGCACCAGTGGGCATATCTTGTCAGGCTAGTCATTGTAGCTCTCAGAGTTCATAGCTGGGTAAGACTGATAATTACTTTTCTCCTCCAATAGCATACATTGAATCTTCCAGCACTATGAAAGCTCATCAGTAAGGATGAATCTTCCAGGTCAGTAACAACCTGATTTCTCCGTGTTTTATGACTTAAGTGTTACTTTCAGTATTAAAATCTCACCATCAAGTTCTGGAGAGTAACCAGGAAGCAGGAGCAATAGCAATATCCTGCAATGTTTGGGGGGGGGAGGTCTATAGGCCACTATTTCCCAACAACTCAAAAAGAGATAACCTATTCCTACCACTGGAGTTTTCATTTTCTAGGATAAAGTATCCAGATGTGTATTGTCCCCCTGTTATAGGGCAACTCCATTAAACTATCTCTCTCTTATACACACACACTCGTGTGTGTGTGTGTGTGTGTGTGTGTGTGTGTGTGTGTTTGAAAAACAGGGTCTCTCTATAACTCCAGATGGCCTGGAAATTGCTATGTAGATGAGGTTGGCCTCAATAGCACAGAGATCTACTGGCTTCTGCCTCAAGTTCTGGGATTAAAGGCATGTACCACTATACCCCGCTTGAATATGTATATTTTTATTTATCTTAGTCTTTCAAAAATAAAAAGTAAAGTCCAGAGACTATAACTATTTTGGCAGACATACTAGATACTTCAATTTGACACACTGGGGTGGGGGAACCTCAATTAAGGAATTTCCTCCATTGGACTGGCTTGTGACCATGTCTGTGGGGCATTTTCTTGATTGTGGAGTGTTGTTGGAGGGCCCAGCACACTGTAGGTGGTGCCACCTCTATGTTGTCTAAAAAATCAGACAGCACAGGCCAAAGGATCAAGCCAGTAAGCAGCATAGCTCCATGGTCTGTGCTCCAGGTTTCTGCCCTGAGTTCCAGCCTTGGCTTCCCCTGATGATGGACTGTGACGTGTAAGCCAAGTAAACACTTTCCTCCCCAAGTGGGTTTTGGTCAGTGTTTTTATTACAGCAATAGAAAGTAACTAATACAGTGAATGAGAAAATATCACCAACCAGGGCAGGCTGGATCATTTCTATAAGATGATTGGTTAGAACTTGAAAGAGAATTCTAAATACTTTTCCCACTATATAAGTTACATTTCTTTGTTGTGATAAAATATCTTGACAAAAGACGAGTTGGGGAAAAAATGTTTATTTTGGCCTACGGTTCCAAAGGGGATACAGCAGTCCATCACAATGGGGAAGGGATGGCAACAGGTGTCTGAGTCTGGCCTGACAGTCAGGAAGCAGGATGATCATATTTTATTGCACATGGAAGGAAAGGGGGGGATGAAGGAGGGAGAGAGAGAGAGAGAGAGAGAGAGAGAGAGAGAGAGAGAGAGAGACCATAGAAAGGAAATGCCACTCCATGATTCAAATATGCTCTTCCCAAACACTTTCATTAAGTGGAAATTGATTTTGTCTGTGTGCTTAATTTACTTGCTAAGCAAAATGAAGAGCTTTTAATGCTCACATTTTATTAATAATCGGTGGTTTATATTGGTATAGAACTTACAGTCTTTGACATTAGTTCCTTGGTTTGAGCACTGGGGCAACCCTGAGGGTCTTTAGATAGGAAGTGTGTGCACATGCAGAAGCAACGACCCTATCCAGTTGCTGTCAGGTACCACCAGCTAGACTGTATTTCCTCTCTGTGCACCACGTTTCTCCTTAGAGTGGGAGTTCCCTGTGTCTCCACAGAGAGGGAACCATCAAAGACACCATGATATTCACCTGGACATTCAGTAACATACATTTGATATAATTCAGTTGCCACGTGTTGTACATTGACTGACCTATACATCCTACAGGTGCAGTATTGGAGTTAAAGTTTTCCAGTGAGATTTTCTGCAAGATGATGCAATTGTACTAAAAAATTATGGCACTTACTAAGCTGGGCAGATTTTATGTATATATTAGTTTTAAGAGTTTTTGGCAAGCTTATGTATAACCACTCCAACATTGTCCACATGTCTGAGATAGGTAGTGCAGATATGTAGATACAGGCAGGAGACTAAAACTGTGTACATACACACACACACACACACACACACACACACCTGTAGGATGTGGTTGTCATCCCACAGGTGACTGAAACCATGTGCACACACCTGTATGATGTTGCTGTCACCCCACTTCTGTGCTGTCACTGCAGGAAGAGTTCCATTCGGATTATTTATTTTAATCCATACCACATCATAGTGGATATAGGGGTTTATTACAGTTTGTAAAAACACATACACTATAACACAATATTTTAAACTTTAAATTGCATGGATGAGGTGACCCAGAATTGTTTGGGTTAAGTGAGGCAAGATCATTAAAACAAACAAACAAACAACAAACAGACAAACAAACCCTTGGCGCTGGAAAGATGTCTCAGTGGTTAAAAGCCCTGGCTGTTCCTGCAGAGGACTCAGGATCAGTTCTCAGAACCCACAAGGTGGCTGACAACTGTCTGTAAGTCCAGTACAGGTGATCCAACAGCCTATTCTTGTCTCCTGGGGCACTGCACACATGTGGCACATATATATATGCAAGCAAAATATTCATACACATAAAATAAAAATAAATAAACTAAAACTAAATCTCAGCCTGGGTGATATGGTGAGTTCCAGGCCACCTGAAGCTATACCCTATGTCAAAAAGGAAAACAAATCCAAGAACACCAAGCAAAGGCACAGAATTATACTGCTGTGTTCCCATGAGTCTCTGTGTCCTAAAATCTGAACTGTCTGGGAAGGACCAGAAATCTGCTTTCAGACTTTTAGAGAAAATATCAAGCAAAACGAAGGCTGATTCCTGGGGTCTGTTGGGAAAACTCTTAATCAGCAAAGGACTCTGGGCAGGCTCAGCCCTACACTGCATCTGCGAGAAAGGTGGTCCCTCCCACCATCCTCAGCAAGTGCCTCAGCTCAGTGTACCCAAAGGTGTCTTCCCCACCTGCTGCTAACCTGGACCTGCCCTTGCAGTGTGTATTGGAACACACAGACCCACTCTGTGTGTGCATGTCTGTCTGAAAGTCCTTAGCAGATGGAGAAAAATGAGTAAACAATACTGGCACCTTTACCCACAACCAGGAAACCCAGCAGCGGCCAGTCACCCTTCTGCTCCCTTGTTTCAGTCGCTAATTTTTCTGTCATTCTTTTCAAATTGGGAGGCTGTGGGATGTTAGGGTCCAGAGATGGCTTAGCAGCAAGACTCTGCCATCTACTTACCTAGAAAGATTTCATCCAGCGAGCAGCTCCAACACAGGCAGGCACACACACGCACACATGCACACACATTCATTTGAATTTTAAAAGCCTAATAAGCTGAAATTACCTAGAAAACCATGGCAACATGCTCTGAAGAAATATAGATTGCATATATAACCATAGTACTATGAAATGGAAATTACCCGTAATTTATTTCCATTCCTTGAATGTCAGTAATACAACGCGTACCATGTGTGTAGCTGTGTCTGTGCTGGCAGTCAAGAAGTTATTCAAAAATTACTTAAAGCTTTCCAAAAGGTGACAGTTATTATTCAGCTTCTCTGGTTATTTATATGAATAACTTGTGAATACAATGACTTATCAAATTATGAAATCTAATGCTAATTAATATAAAAACAAAACCGGTGGCCAATTTCAAACAAAGGAAATTGGCCTCATCTGAAAGATACTGGTTCAAAGTGCCGACAGGACAGGGCACCGTGTGAGCTCCGTCCAGCCTCACTTTCCCCCTTTGGGATAAGCCTCAACATTTCTATTTTCTGTAAATGTTTATAGATCTAGCTTCATGTATTATCCGTCTCACCAGGCCAAATCCGGCCTGTCCTTGCCCCATGTGTTGCTCATGCACACCTGCGTTGGTACAGAGGAGCAGTCTGGCCACAGTCCTCCCTACCTGGTGCCTCCCTCCCACACCTGTGGACATTGGCAAATGGTCCCATTTCTCTTAACAGCAAAGTCCAAAATCGCTTGTCCCTTCGAAATGGATGAATTCTCCTTGATGGCTCAAAGACTCGGAAAGGCTGAGTTATAAGCACTGAATTCCGACTGGAACCCTCATAACCCCCCGCCCTTCTGTTCTTCTGCATGGACTCTCTGTTTCAGTGGGGCTTTCAAATGGAGGCCCACAACCTTCAACTTGACTTCATTAATGATGACAGTTGTTCACACTGTGCACACACGCACACACACGTATATAAAGTTTTGTCGAGATGTAATTCTTTCACAATTCACTCATGGAAATTGCAGGATTTAGTGTCTTAGAACATCAGAGATGAGCACACTGAACTTCTACACCCCCATGAGTCCTTCACCTACTTATCATCTACTTATGACTAATCTTTGTCCATACACTCAAACCCAAGTCAACAAATACTTCCTGAATTTGTATAGTGCTTTTTAATCACTATTATAATGATAAAGCAGGTGCAGTAAAATCTTTGCAGTCAGGGCAACTAATAAATGGCAAGAGGAGATTCTTTTCTTGAAAAAGTACGTGTGTGTGTGTGCATGTGTGTGTCTTTGTGTGTGTGTGTGTGTGTGTGTGTCTTTGTGTGGGTGTGTGTGCGTGTGTGTGTCTTTGTGTGGGTATGTGTGTGTGTGTGTGTCTTTGTGTGGGTATGTGTGTAAAAATGCAGGTGCTTTTGGAGTGTGTATGTGTGTCTTTGTGTGTGTGTGTGTGTGTGTGTGTCTTTGTGTGGGTGTGTGTGCGTGTGTGTGTCTTTGTGTGGGTATGTGTGTGTGTGTCTTTGTGTGTGTGTGTGTGTGTGTGTGTGTGTCTTTGTGTGGGTATGTGTGTGCGTGTGTGTGTCTTTGTGTGGGTATGTGTGTGCGTGTGTGTGTCTTTGTGTGGGTATGTGTGTGCGTGTGTGTGTCTTTGTGTGGGTATGTGTGTGCGTGTGTGTGTCTTTGTGTGGGTATGTGTGTGCGTGTGTGTGTCTTTGTGTGGGTATGTGTGTGCGTGTGTGTGTCTTTGTGTGGGTATGTGTGTGCGTGTGTGTGTCTTTGTGTGGGTATGTGTGTGCGTGTGTGTGTCTTTGTGTGGGTATGTGTGTGCGTGTGTGTGTCTTTGTGTGGGTATGTGTGTGCGTGTGTGTGTCTTTGTGTGGGTATGTGTGTGCGTGTGTGTGTCTTTGTGTGGGTATGTGTGTGCGTGTGTGTGTCTTTGTGTGGGTATGTGTGTGCGTGTGTGTGTCTTTGTGTGGGTAGTCACATATGAGTGCAGAGCCCTCAGAGGCCAAAAGAAGGCACTGGATTAGCTGGAACGAATTCCAGGCAGTTGTGAGTTGCCTGACTTGGATGTTGGGAACTGAACCAGGTCCTCTGAAGGAGCACCAAGTGCTCTTAACTGATGAGCTTCTCTCAGCTCGAAGATGAAGTTCTTGAAGCCATTCTTCCCGCATATTTATATATATATATTAAATTATTTCAACACCATCTAAAGCCTTTCCCACCCCCTTGTTCCAGGCCTTTCTTTATGCTTTATGACATTTGTTTAGTCATCTCCTATTCAATAGAAGTTATTTTTAATATGTATGTTTCAATTATATATTTACAAAAGTATTAATGAATTACATACTATTATATGTTTATAAAAGTATGTAATGCATTACATACTTAATGCATTGTATGTAAATATGCACGGCATAGGAAATCACCAATAAGTACTGCAAATAAAGTCATGTCTTCATACTCACCCAAGGCCATTAAGAGAAAGGGTCTGTGTCAGGCATGTTACATCTGCTTTGACTTAAGGAGTCATGACAGAAGTCACGTTGTGTGCTTTCAGAGCCTTGGAAGTGGGATGTTCCATCATCAGTGTCTTTGAGCTTCTCACTGTCATGAAAGAAGCATGAACTTGACAGGTTGATGGTGGGGGTGGTAGGGAGAGAGAGGGATGGGGAGAAGGGAAGAAGAGGAGGAAGGGAGAAACAGCTTCTGTTCACAGCCAGCCCAGCAGCCCATGTGAGGCCATCCTGATGGATGCCCTTCTCTACAGCCAGCCGAGGCAGCCTCAGCAGCACATCAGGCCGAGTCAGCAGGGGCAGTGGTGCTTTGAGCCACAAAGGTCTGGGAAGTTGTGGTCGGCATGGTTTCCTAAGCCATAGACACGGGTGCTCACACACAGGTGTGCTGGGTCCTCGGCTAGCCTAGCCTCTCGCCGTACTCTCTACAGACCTTCCCCTTGATCCATTTTCCAGCGATCCACTCACAACGCTGCTTGGATCCTCCTGTTCAAGCTGTCTTCTGGACATCTCTGAAGAGGAAAGCGTGTCACAGGCTGACTTGGTGATTGCAGGAACACATGGATAGAGTCCCCCCTTCAGTCAGTACTGACAGCTCAGAACTGCTGTGACATGCAGATGTGCTGGTGGGTCAGCGGGGCCATGAGACCTTCCCTGAAGCACAGTGCCTTCCATAGTTGAGTTGCTTTGCACACGCAGACGTGTCCAGTGCCAAATGGTTGTGCACCTAGACTGGTTATCCACTGCACCTCAGCATCAAAAGAGACTGCCTATCTTAAGTGGCAGACTTACTTGTGAAATAAATCAGTGAAGAGGTCCATGGTGCCACCTGAGTCTTTGCCTGGGATGGGATGTACCATGGTGCAGGCTCCTCTGAACCTGAAATCATCCTGGGTCTCACCTAGATCTTTGGGGTGGATCCCTATGGCTTCCTTCGCCACGTCCTTATTAGAAAACGTGATAAAACATCAAGAGAACTTTGTCATTCAAGAATTTGTACTATTTTACCTTCTTTAGGGATCATTTCTTGAGCAAACTATGGTGTGCTTAGTCTAGAGGTTAAACTATTGAAAGACTTAATCAATTTAGAACTTAATTTAAGTTCTAAATGCAGAGGACAGCTTGACCCTTAGCTTCTTCACACTTTTCTTTGTATGTGGCTGAACACTTTGTTGAAAGCAAATGGGCTCATGGGGTACAGGGAGGGCTGCTCTCCGATTACTGAAATTCCCACAGAGGAGCACACGGAGCTCAGCTGTGAAAGTAACCAAGGCAGGCAACGGGGCCCATCAAAGACTCCCACCATCCCTGTGTTCAGGTTCCTCCGTCGGACACTGAGCCGAGGCTAACTCTTTCTTCACAGCGTAGAGGTGTCTGGTGTCTTATTTTATAAACCAGTAATTTGAGTCTTATGTTTTTCTTTTTATAGTTTCCTTATCAGACTAAATATTTTGTCTGTGCATCGATTTTTAGTAGAAAAAAAGATCCCCAAGCCACATAAATCCTTCTATGGGACTCTTTCTAGAGGTCCCCTGCTGCTTTTTAGTAGTGGGGTCCTCTGCCAGGGGCCACATTAAAGTTTCGTACAACCCACAGGGATGGGAGTCTTTTGAGTTTGCTATTCCTTAAGAAAAAAAAATCTATGTGAAGACAGAGATAAAGGAAAGCTTCATGTTGTATTATTTAATATTCTTTTTTAAATGTCATAAACAGAAGCAAGAAATATCTCAGAAGAATATATAAGAAAATCAAAATAATTAAAAACACCCAGCCATCTCCTACAGTCTCCACCCTAAACATTAAGGACAGTTCCTTTTCTGATCCTGATGTAGACACCTTTGTAATGCAAAGGAAATACAACCAGCAGCTGTCAAGTGCATCATGGTTTCCTCTAATCTTCATACTTACTACGGTGACAGAGAAATAAATAGAATGTGAGAAGATAATTCAGTAACTCGTTAAAACAACAGACATTTAAAAGAAATGCTGCAGAGCTCAGCTGGTTCCTCACATGACTGGCTGATGGATCACAGTTGGAATGAACCTCTAAGCAGTAAGTTATTAACAGTGTCCACAGATCTCTCTCCATGTGTATGTTTCCTGTTTATGACAGGAATTAGGAAGATTCTCATTATTCATATATGTATATACATATATACACATACATATGTCTATACACATATTTATATGTAAGAATATACACCACACACACACACACACACAAACACACACACACACACACACACACATGCTAAGAATTTTTCCTAGCCTTCAAATTTTGATTCCTGTCTGTTTAACACTTCCTTTACTTAATCCCTGCCTCTTACATTTTGTTGTAATTGGTACATACAATCCTTGGTGTCCCCCCCACCCCATACACACACACTGCTTAGTAAATTCCTCAGCCAAATGTCCAACTTAAACAATTTCACAAAAGCTTGTACTTTTGACCCAGGCTGGTGTTTCGGTTTGTCCATCCAATGTGAAGACTATGCTGGTGTTTCCCTCTGGAGTCAGTATTGCCTGGGAGCTGTCCTCTTCCACAGCACCCCAAGGTCTTTACTGTGTCTCACAACTGTGTTCAAAGCCTCCAGCTGGAATGAGACCATCTCAGGATGGTCGGTGCTCGGCTACTGAAACAAAATGCCACAGACTGGGTTGCTTATACTAAAATGCATTTCTCACAAGTGGGAGGCTCTGAGGTCTTTGTGAAAATTCAAGCTGATTTACCATGTAGTGGGGATGTTCTTCCCAACAGGCTGTCCTCATACCAACTCACACAGGTTTGATCTTGCCCAGTGTCCGGCTCTGGCACCAGCATGGAAGTTCATAAGTCATCTTGTGCTCTGCGCCGAGCTCCCTCAGCGTGACGGCAGCAGGGACCTGGGAGAAGCCAAGAGTCCCCAGCTTGCGGTCCCCATCAGGCTGTGATGAAGAGATGGCCAAGGCTGCAGACACCTCTTCTCACCGGGGAGTGTGGTCTTGATTCTTCCCTCCAAGCATGGTCTTGGGCTGTGCATCCTCCAAGGTCCTGATGATCCTCTGCTAAGGACTTCTTCCAATTCGGGCCTCTCTCAGGCAGCTCACCCAAGGCAGGCCTCAGAGGTAAGTGGAGACAGAGAGTGAGGCAGGGCATGCAAGAAAGAAACCACAGTGCCCCAGCACCTACTCTTGGAAGTACCATTCCCTAACATCCCATGATGTTGCCAATTTCTAAATAGTAAGAAGAGAAAGACCTGTTAGTTAGGTGTATTCTATGCTAAGGGGTGTATGTTAGTGAGGGGTTTTGACACCAGCTCTCCTGTCCTGACTTCCTCCTCATGAGGCCCCTGGTACCCCTCCCATCCAATTGTATTCCAGTTCTTTAAGTGTGGATACCAATGTTAGAGGCTTATTGGTAAAACAGGGCAACGAGAACAAATTAAATATCTAAGAACCTCAAAAAAGCATGGTGTACTTACTTGACTGAAGACAGTCCTGACTTTGAGGTTATACTGCAATGGCATTCCGATCCTACTGAGAAACTCAGGACAATTGAAAATGCAAATGTTTGCTGTGCCTTTGCCTTCCAGAACCATGAATTTAACTCTAGCTGAATTGAGTGGATATGTTCAATTCTACTTGTTTCACTTTTTTTAAATAACATAATTAAATGGATTTTGTCATGAAATCATTAGACAGTGGCTTGTGCTCTTTTTAAAAAAAAATAAACTATAGGGAGATTCTTTTCATCATCATGTGGTAAATTTAACTTTGAGGGTTCCTCCAGCATTTTACAACTGCTTGTATTTATGTAGGAAAGAAAAACATATAAATCCCCACATATTTCACTGCAGGAGAAATAAACGAAGCCCAGTCTCAGAAGCTTCTCTTTAATCATGAAATGTGCAACATTTGGGTGCAAAGAATTAGTCATTTGTCTTACTAATGTAACTCCAGAGGAGCACCATGGGCCCAACAGCAAAATCCATGGGCCTGTGTGCGTGCCCTCCTGGGACCTGGGCATGAGCTAAGCTCAGAGATAAAAGGGCCCAGCTTGTGCATCCTTGATCATATTTCTGTCAGGGAAGTGCTAACTTACACCATTCTCTTTATCCCAAAAAGTCCCGGGGTATATATCCATCAGACATGCTGCACATTGTAGCCATAGGACCCTGAGCAAGAGACAGCAAACTTTCATTGTCCAGTGATTTATCTTTTTATCCTAGGCATTGTGAACGATGGAGACATTTCTCCTGCCTCCAGAGACTCACGTAGTTCGTAGCACGTTTTCTGCATGTTTCTGGACCCTCGTTGCATGGGATGCTCTTAAGACAACAGGAGGAAAAATACACACCAGGAAATCAAGGAAGCAAATAGTCATCTGTGTTAAAGGGGGTTGTTTGAATGAACTTAGTCCGCATTGCTCTCCTGGTACACTGTCCGGCAGAGCAGGTCAGTCCTGCATAAACGCCACCATGGCTGATCTCCTGGCTGAAGGAACAGGCGTTAATCTTCCCAGATGTGTGTTACTCAGGTTCGTTTACAATTCTACTCTTGGAGGATGTTTAAAAACATGCATCCTTACTGGAGAGCATGGTGTTTTCAGATCAGGTTAACCAGACTTAAGCTCTTAGCTCAAGGCTTAGCTGCTGAGGGAGGGGAAGGTTACAAGCACTATTAAATCCCACTGTATCTCCAATTTTGTTTCTCATATAGAATTATATTTTTTTATCTGTTTTCTTCACATTTTAAATGATGCTATTGTTAAAATTTTACCTCCAGTCTCACACATTTCCTTTGATTTTGAACTATGTATGTATTTGTTTGTCTTCTTCTGACAATTGTGTAGGGTCCATCTAGAGCAGCACGATCTGGGGCTGTGAGGTCAGTGCTCTGCCTGACCCCGCTGTTATGCAGAAGGAACTAAGGGGTCTCTAAGTTGGCTAATAAGCTGAGGCCCAAACGGTGCTTCCTCAACACATTTTTTTTTCTTTTCGTTTCAAAAATTCCTGATCGTTTCATGCATGTATATAATAAATTTTAGTCCGTTTTCACCCAGTTCATCTCCTATCTCCTGCCTCTTTTGCTGAATTTCAGAATTTCTCCCTCTTGCCAACAAGACTATCGCTGACTGATGTCTTTGTGTGTGTGACCCACTGAGTTTAGATAGAGCTGTAGGCTCAAACATGTATGGGAGGCTCTTTACTGGAGCACAGGCAGCTTACCAGGGGTTATACCACTGAAGAAATCTGGCCCACTCCCCTAGCAACCATTGACTCACAGTAGGCCTTCAGGGAAAGCCTTTTGACATACTTTCTTAATGGCATTTCACACTTACAGGCAAGACACACAGAAATTTTTTTAAAGAAAATTTTCATACTTTAACGCACTCCTGATAGTCTTAGCTCTCTGCTCAAGTGTCCCTTTGGAGTGGCTAAGGGTGGCATGTGGAAACCAGGGTGGACTCATTTGGAGGACACTTCATAGAGCATGCCCCAGGAGCTAAGCTGATTGGAAAGGTCTGGGCCTAAACAAAGGCAGTGGTGATTGTTCTGATCAATTCCAGTTACCCAGGTCGCACTGCAGGTGGTGCTCACAAATGTGTTCCTGGGCACATGTGGCTTGGGGATGGACAGAGGCCTCTCAGTAAGGGGGCAAGTAAATCCTGCAGGAGTTGGGAGCTGTTTATAGTAGAATCTCTTTATCCGAGTATCTGGACTGACTTCCTTGAGGGAGTAGCCAAGGGCAGAGTCGCTCATGACTCTTTTCTTCCAGCCTACACTCATGATCATGTTAGACGTGGAAAGCTCTGAGGCAGGGGACTGCTTGTGAGCAAGGCCCGGCCAGGCTGCAGGCTATCAACAGTTTCCTGCAGTTTTTCCAATTCCTGCTGTTTCCTGTGAGGCCTGGGTGTCAGGATGCTCACAGACAAGGAGTGATGCTCACACAGCACTGTCTCAGCGCCCTTGAGGAGGTAAAGGACGGTCAGAAACTTACAGATCCCTGGGGATTCATAATCACGTTGAAGAACAGCAAAAATTAAATATCCTGATGATTTTATCTTTATTTTAAATTCCAACTTCTCGTTTAGGAGCGGGTGATGATTGGGTGCAGGATTATTTAATGCTGAACCTGGGGGAAAACAATGATGAATAGTTTTAATTTTTTTCTTGTGACATTTTGATTTAGCTGGAAAGCTCTGAAAATATTTTGAAACATTACAAAGTTTCCTGTTCACAATCACATCTCACTTATACAACTGATAACTTCGAACGTGTGTTTATAAAAGAGATTTCCCCAAACATGGTAACATTGATTAGAAATCTGAAAATATTTTGAAACATTACAAAGTTTCCTGTTCACAATTACATCTCACTTATACAACTGATAACTTCAAACGTGTGTTTATAAAAGAGATTTCCCCAAACATGGTAACATTGATTAGAAAGGTAAAAATTTCTAATATGTAAATCTAAATCATAGTCTATAAGTATTTTAAACTGAGGGCTGGAGAGACGGCTCAGCAGTTGTGAGCACTGACTACTCTTGCAGAGGACCCGGGTTCAATTCCCAGCACCCACATGGTGGCTAACAACTGTCCATAACTCCAGTTCCAAGGGAATCAGATTCCTCCTTCTGACCTCCATGGGCACTGCATGACATCAGTGCACTTACACACATACATGCAGTATATTCATACACATAAAATACAAAAAAAATAAGTATTTAAAACTGAAAAGCCTGCTAAAAGATGCTCAAAACATTAAAATTTCACAACTAAACATTAGGGTTGTTCTTAGAAAATTTGAAAGACTTACTGAGACTATATTGTTACCTATTTCTAGTGTTTACTAGGGTAACTGCTTAATTTCTTGGTGGTTTGTTATACTTACAATGCCCAACAGGAATGAGAAAATAATTTTGAATCCAGCCATGGCTGCGAAACTATTGATTGCACAAACACCGGTGTTACTGGAAACACAACCCTCTTATGCCATGGTGTGTCTAATGACATTAGGCTTCCTCAGCTTTCAATTCTGAGTCACGGTATCTTTCTCCAAGTCCAGAAATACTTGGTGTTTGCTTGGCTTGTCACCATGAAAGGACACAGCAGTGCCGGTAGGACAGCAGAGCTGGCCATTTTGGTCTTTAAACATATTTCTTACCTGTTATAGCAACCCTCCGTGAGTTATTAAAAATCATTTCATCTTGACAATCACCTTCCCTTTGGGTCACTGTTAACATGTGGCCTCGTTGCTGGCTAATGCCCTTCCCTCGACTTCCTGCTTCCCTCAGGTCCTCTCTGCCACCTTGAGTGGATATTAGAGACAGGAGGTTGCTGTGTATTTGCAGAAACATGGCGATTCATGGGGAAGCTGTGCAGAATCGCATTTGTGTTTTTGAAATTCAGCTTTGTGTTGTAAGTCCTTTCCACATGAGATCTTCCCCCCATAGGTGGGAGGAAGGCTCTGGGAGTCCTGCTTGTGGGCAGAGCTGAAGGCTTCTGGCCCTGTCATCCCCCAGCAAGAGAATCTCCTAGCAACCCCCCCCCATCACCACCCCCTTGAAGGCCAAATAAGCCGGGTGTCTCCTGAACCTCAGGGTCTCTGGGGTCCTAAGGGGCTTCCTTGGACTAGTCTGGGAGGGCAGCCGCCACATCCCAGAGCATCTTCCTACCTGGCCTCCTTGCTCTGGATCACCAAGGCCAGGCCTTCAGGTGATTCTAATCAAGGACTGAGACCAGCCTACAATCAGGAAACAAGACCATATCCCAAATGCCTCTTTATGTGTCTACTTCAGAATTTTTTGTTTTGTTTAAATTATTTATTTAATAACCATATAATTAGAAGATGCATTTCATTACAACAGCATTGACATATTCGATAACAATTTCCAGAGCTAAGATACTTCTCCTTGAAAATTAGCTGTAAATTTTTAGGTTTAAAATTGAATTAATATAGTTATACAATATTGTACTCCGTATAAACCCTATGAGACATACAATTAAATGAGGTTTTAAACTTTGAAAAAGATCTCCATTTCATTATTAAAATACACAATTTCATATAGAAAAATTCATTTTTAATAGAATTAACACTAAGAGGCATATGTGTTTCCAATCTCTAGATATCTGATTATTACTAGTCACAGTCGTTTACTTTCTGAGCTCCTTGGCATCTGAGCATGGATATAAAATCTTCAGGTAGATTTCAATGGTAATGTTTTTCACATCTAC
>NW_008332089.1:82850-85037 GCF_000622305.1 Nannospalax galili
ACAACTCGACTGAAGGTATCGCCTGTCTGGCTTTGCTGTTTGTCGAGTAACTTTTAGTTATATACATATGGACTCTTATGAAATTATGTTGGCCCCTTTAATCTTTGGTTATACTTTCCTTTTCGGTGTTTAAGGCCACACAGTTGGTCTAGATAAAGCGATTTATTTTCACTCTTAAGGGCATTTGAGGATCTGTTCCTCAGGGGTCACATGGGCTTGGGAGGAGCCCCTGGCCCCTTTCTTTTACCACCAGTTCCACCTATGTGAAGATAAGTCAAAGGTCCTGATCAACCATGGTTGGCTTCATTTGGAAGCAGGGAGGAAATGATTGCTCTGTGTTGACCCTCCTCTTTATAGACTGGACACTGGTTCAAGTCTAACTGGTGGGGTCTCCTCGGCCTCCTTGATCAAGAGGACAGGTGACCCACAACCATTATAGGACATTTTGAGAGATGCTCATAGTCCCCTGGAACTAGTCATCTTAGGGGGCCAAGGAGCAAAACATGTCCTTTATGTCCCTCTGACCAAATTAGTATAGGCCTCAAAGTATGTCTGTTAAACACCCAAGAAGGTTAGTTACACCAGTCTGGTATTTTTAATTACCGTGTGCATGTAGATAAATCTTAGGCAAAGACCAGTTAGTTGTTCTCAGATAAACCTTACCTAGACATATATTTCTTGATCTGCTATGTATAATTTATCAGTAGGTTGTAGGAATAATATGGTTCTCTCTGGTTTTCAAAACTAGCTAGGCATTGTTTATCTCTCGCATTGTCTCACCCTTCCATCATGGTTTTTCCACTTAAGGTACCCCCATTTCCCCCCATTTCTCCCTTAATAATACCCTTCTCCTATGGTCCTACCTCTCTTGAGCTCCTTCTTTCCCTTTATGTGAAGATTTTCTCCAATTCTGTGGGTTTTCTATTCACTTCCTTGGTTGCCTACTTTGATGTACAGAAGCTTTTTAGTTTAATGAGGTCCCATTTGTTAATTCTTACCCTTGTTTCCTGAGCAATTGATGTCCAGTTTAGAAAATCCTTTGCTAAGCCTATGTCTTGTAGGTTTTTCCAACTGTTTTCTTCTAATAGTTTCAGAGTTTCAGGCTTTATATTGAGGTCTTTGGGCCATTTGGAATTGACTTTTGTGCAGGGTGAAAGATAGGGGTTTAGTTTCTTTCTTCTACAAGTGGAGATCCAGTTTTACCAGCAGCATTTGCTGCACATGCTGTCTTTCCTCCAGTGAATGTTCTTGGCCCCTTTGTCATACATCAGGTGGCTGAAATTGCGTGTACTCGTAATTGGGTTTTCAATTTTGTTCCACTGGTCTATGGGTCTATTTTTCTGTTCTTTTTATGACTATAGCTCTGTAATACAGCTTGAAATCCTGTATATTGCTCTTAGTGCTCAGGGTTGTTTTGGCTATCCGAGGTCTTTTGTGCTTCCATATGAATCTTGGATAGTTTTTCCAATTCTGTGAAAAATGTCACGGGATTTTGATTGGCATTGCGTTGAATCTATATATTGCTTTTGGTAGGGTGGTCATTTTCACAATATTAATTCTTCCAATCCATGACCATGGGAGGTCTTTCCATCTTCTGATGTATTCCTCAGTTTATTTCTTTAAAGATTTAAAATTTTCAAAGTAGAGCTCTTTAATGTCTTTGGTCAGGTTTACACTGAGATATTTAATTTTTTTGCATCTATTGTGAACAGGAGTGTTTCAATGTGCTCTTTCTCTGATTGCTTGTTATTGGTGTATACAATAGCTACAGACTTTTTTAGGTTAATTTTGTAACCTGCCACTTTACCTAATGTGTTAATAATTTCTAGGAGTTTTCTGGTGGATTTTTTGGCATCTCTTAGGTATAATATCATATCATCTGCAAAAAGGGATTATTTGTTCTCTTCCAATTATTACTCCTTTAGTTTCCTGCTCTATTCTTATTGCTCTTGCAAGAGTTTCAAGCACTATGTTAAAGAGAAGTGGGGATAGTGGAAAGCCTTGTCTGGTTCCTGATATCAATGGGAACGCTTCCAGTTTTTCTCAATTTAGTATGCTGTTGCCTGTGGGTTTGTTATTATGTCTTTAATTATGTTGATGTATGTGCCCTCCAGTCCAATTCCCTCTAGGACTTTGAACATAAATGCATGTTGAATTTTGTCAAAGGCCTTCTCTGCATCTATTGAG
>NW_008332089.1:85961-86660 GCF_000622305.1 Nannospalax galili
TCAATTCATTAATTTCTGTCCTGATTTTTGTTATTTCTTCTTGTCTGCTGTGTTTGGGTTTCATTTGCTGTTGCTTTTCAAATGTGTTGAGTTGCAGTGTTAAATCATTTATTTGTGTTCTTTCTGATTTTTGATGTAGGCACTTAGAACAATAAAATTTCCTCTAAGGACCGCTTTCAGTGTGTCCCAGAGGTTTTGTCGTGTTGTGTTGTCCTTTTCATTTAATTCCAGGAATACTTTTATTTCTTTCTTAATTTCTCTTTTGACCCATTCATCATTCAGGAGTGTGTTGTTTAATCTCCATGTGTTCGTGTGGTGATTAGGGCTTCTTCAGGTGTTGATTGTAAGCTTTATTGCATTGTGTTCTGATAGAATGCATGGAATTATTTCAATCTTTTTGTATTTGTTGAGGTTTGTTTTGTGGCCCAGTATATGGTCAATTTTGGAGAAGTTTCCATTGGGTGCTGATTAGAAAGTATGTCTTTTGGTGCTTGGGTGGAATACTTGGTAGATGTCTGTTAAGTCTATTTGATATATGGTATTGTTTAATTCAGATGTCTCTTTGTTAACTCTCTGCCCCGTTGACCTATCTAATGGAGACAGTGGGTTATGGAAGTCACCTACTATTAATGAGTTGGGGTTAATCTGGGTCTTAAAGTCCTGTAGTATTGTTTTTATGAAGTTGGGTGCACCAGAGTT
>NW_008332089.1:87799-104810 GCF_000622305.1 Nannospalax galili
TCTAACTTCCAGTTCTCTCTTTTGATTTTATATTGGAGTGGCCGGATTGATTTTGTCTTCAGGAGTTCCCACAGAGGCTCAATTCAGATGAGGCTCAGATGATTTCAGGCTTTCTTCTAAGGTCTGGATCCCTCCAGGAACGATTTTGGCCTTAGGAATCTGGGGTTTGGAATGGCCTGGGTGCCTGGCCCAGAAAAGATGCTGGTCTAGGGCAGCTGGTGGCCGTGCCACCCAGAGATGCAAAGGCAGATGGGGGCGGAAAGAGGCCCCAAGGACTCCTGGGGACTGCACAGAGGAGCTGGGTTGTTC
This sequence comes from Nannospalax galili, assembly GCF_000622305.1. Taxonomy (NCBI): domain Eukaryota; kingdom Metazoa; phylum Chordata; class Mammalia; order Rodentia; family Spalacidae; genus Nannospalax; species Nannospalax galili. The sequence goes on from NW_008332089.1 coordinate 88,109, forward strand.
TGGGTGCAAAGGACCAGGAAGAGGAAAGTCAGCTCCCGCAGAAAGAGGCTGGCAGGTGGTGCAGGCCCAGGGAAGCAGAAGGAGGTGAGGGCGGGGCCAGGTCCAGAAGCAGTGCTCCTGGGGCCCAGAGAAGGCACTAAGTTGGTCTGGATGAAAAGGATCAGGAAGCAGTATTGGTTCCCCAGATGTCTGGGGCCCCAAGACAAGGAATGGGGCAGTGCCCTAACTCGGAGGAGAGAAGGAGATGGAGATGGGAGGGTGAATGGGCCTGGGGGATTCAAGGCCTGGAGGGCACCATGGACTTACCCCGGAGAGAGGCCTGTGGGTGGAAGAGAGGCCTGCAGCGGGTGGTGCAGGCCCAGGGAAGCAGAGGGAGGTCTACTTCAGAGTTTTGGGAGACAAACTCATACCTAATTCCAAAGCAGAGTGACCTTTGCCTGCTGTGACCTAAGAGCCCCAGGATATCTTGCCCCAGGGATAATTATGCTTTTCTCTGGTGTCTATCTGGGTTGATCTGATTTCCATCACCCCCTCCTTGTGTCTCGCCCCCTCAAAGGGTGAGCGTGTGAATGTGTGGTGTTATGGTTACTGTGTGTGTGTGACTGTGTGTGTGAATGTATGTGTGTGAGTGTTGGAGTATATGTGTTTATGTGAGTACTGAGTGTGTTAGTGTGTATGAGAGTAAGTGACCTAATGTGCATGTACATAAGTGTGAGCATGTGAGTCCGTGTTCCAGAATGTCTGAGTGTGTGAGTGCCTCCCAGAGCCCCTACCCTGGTACCTCACTGGGAACTAGGCAAAGACTCTGGGTTGGCTTTGAGCTAGCACTAAGGAGCTCCGTGGCCTCTCTGCACATCCGGAATCTCCTGTCTTACAGACTAGCTGACTGTACAGGCCCTTAGGGCTTTAAAAGTTAACTTCTGGAGTAGAGTTTTGTGTGGTGCCATGACACAGTGCCTAAGTCTGATGATGAGGTCCGGAGTGGGTGAGGGTGAATTCTAGTTCATTCCTAAAAGCATGGCAGAGGGCACTTACACACTTTCCTCTCTTGTGTGGACAGGCTGGACTGTGTTATGTTCCTCATGGGTCATCAGGGCATGAGGTTGTGCCCTGCTCAGATGCAGCTCTCATGGGACATGCTAGGGATGAAGGCTGCAGAGCTGGTCAGATGCATCCTGGCAGTGGACAGGCATGGCTGCTGTGTCTGGTCTCTAGGACTCTCAGAATAGAGGACAGAACATGTAGGCGGGGTGGCTGCAGGGGTCCAGAGCATTGTGTCAACCGCCAGTGGGGGACCATGTGTGCTCCTGTGCTTAGGGACAGTGCCTTTCATACCTGGTGTCCCCTGATCCCATCCATCTTATAATCCTGTGTCCACAGTCTTTCTAAGGATTTGAAAACTAGCCAATAAGTGACCTTCCAAGAAAACCAGTGGGTGTTTTTTTTTGTTTTTTGTTGTTGTTTTGCCTAAATCCATCATAGTCAAGTCCTGCTGCTTATAAAAGAAGCAAAACAAGCAAAACTCTTAGTGACTGAGGATACTCACAGCAAAGTGGCATTCTGATTGTGAAGGGCACAGAAAATGGATCAGCGACTTCCTCCCACACTTAGGAAACCACTGTTCTCTCTGCACAGCCCACTATATGCCTGATCCTGTTAGGCAGCCAGTGTTGACGTGACCAGTGCTGCAAAGGTGAACATCTTGGTGTGTGGAACAGATGCAGGGGGCTTGCTGTCATGGAAAGAGGCGGGTGTGGGAGGCAGACTGCTGGAGAGTAAGCATCCTGCTGGCACAGCAGCTCCGTGCTATGTGCTGTGGACAGTCTCTTGATCTAATCTAGTCCTGCTTCAGAAATGCTGTGATTCTGGCCTGGTGTTGTAGCTCATTGGTAGAGCACTTGTCTGGCATGTGTGAGTCCACAGGTTCCATCCTTAATACTGCCAAAAACACAACAAAACCAAAAATCTATTATCGTAACCATCTTTAAAATGGAGCATAAGATCATGACCAACAACTTCAGTGTCATAATGCTGATCTTCTGCCTTGCAACAACTGTCAAGCTTTGCTCTAGCACCACAAGATTCTAGATGGTCTTTCTCTTTGAGTATAATGGTGTCCTGCCCTGTTCTTGATTCCTTTAGCACCTGTGTGAGTTCCCAAGGGTTGATGTGACAAAGGACTCCACACTCTTTAAATTTTTTTTCAGTTTATTATTTTTATGTCTATGAGCACTTTATCTTCATGTATGTAAGTGTACCTGTGTTGTACAATGCCCACTGAGGTCAGAAAAGGGCATCAGATCCCCTGGAACTGGAGTTACGAACAGTTGTTAGCCACCATGTCGGTGTTGGTATCGAAACCAGGTCCTCTGCAAGAGCAGCCAATGCTCTTAACTGCTGATCCATCTCCCCAGCCCCAGGTCTACACACTTCTTCTTCACAGCTGTCTTCTTCCACAGCTCTTGGTGCTCGGAATCCAAGGTCACAGGGTGCACAGGGCCGTGCTCCTTCTGAGATGGAGCACCTCCCTTGCCTTTCTAGCAAGGCAATTTTGGGCACTTTGTGGTTTTAGGCGCCTTCTTCCAATCTGTCTGTGCTGCTTCATGGCCATCTGTGGGTGTGGGTCTACAGCTCTTATTATGAAAATAACAGTCACATTGCATCACAGCTCACCCTGGTCTGGTGTGATGGTTAATACTGTTGACTTCACAGGATCTCAAATTACCTAGGAGACAACTTTCTGGGCATGCCTATGAGTGATTATTTAGATTAGGTCAAACTTTGTCTATGAGGGATTATCTAGACGTGGCTAATTAAAGAGGAGATGCAGCTTATTTGTGGGTGGCACCGTTCCATGGCCTGGAGTCTGTAGAGAACAGAGGAGAAAGCAGGCTGAGCAGTAGCATCTATTGCTCCCTGCTTCCTGACTGTGGACACGGTGTGTCCAGCAGCCCCAGACTCCTGTCACAACGACTTCCCAGTCATGATGGACTTCCCCTTGAACTGTGAGCCAAAATAACCCTTTCCTTCCCTAACAGCTTCTGTTAGGTATTTTGCTGCAGCAATGATGGAAAAAACTCGTATGTCTGGACTGGTTTTAACTTGGTGACATCGGCAAGGGCATAATTCTAGATGAGGTCTCTTTATAAGCACCTGGGTCCAGGGCTTTGACGTCACTTTGGAGGGGACAGTATTTAAGCTGTCGCAGTGCCTAATGAAGAAATAGGCGTTGTTCAAGCTTGCAACGCATTTCTCCCGTTGTAATCCCTCCTGATTTTTACATCAGCCACCTGGGTCCTCCCCCTCCTGCCCACATCCTTCAGTTGTATGAGCCCAACCTCTGTGCTTGTTAAACTTGGGAATTCAAATGCTCTTCTCACCTGAAAAATTGTGTTTCACATTTAAGAAGCTCAAGAAAGAGTTTGTTGCTAGGCTTGTCTTTCCGTCTCCCTGGTCCCATCACAGGGCAGTCTCTGCTCCTGGCACTGTCTGTCTGTCCCCACTGGGCCTCCTCCTCCTCATGATCTAGAAATAGAATTGCACTGGACACAGGATGGACATACTGTGTGTCTCCTCTCCCAGCCCAGATAATCCACCTCTGCCTGCCTCAGGTGTGGAGGAAACATCTAGAGAGGAGAATAATCAGCAAAGCTTTCCTCTTAAAAAGGAATCTCTGCCTTAGTGAGGAATCATCTTCTTAGTCCTGTCTGAGGTGGGCTGGCTTCCAGGACAGATGTGTCCTCAGCAGCAAACATACAGATCTGCCTGTCTGGACACAGAGATATGTCTGATTTGTGTTTGTGGCACAGAGTGAGGGGAGGGTCATTTCTCTTTCTTTGGATACAGGGGCTCCAGCAGCTTACAGAAAGAGACAAGCCTGCCTCTGCTGAGAAACCGAGCTTTTCCTCAGAGCCCTCCATTTCTTCAGCCTCTGAGGTGCTGTTTGGATGGTACATAGGTTAATGAGACTCCAAACTGCTTATAAAAGAGGAGACTGAAGGAAAGCCAGCCAGCCAAGTTAGGCTGTTCTGTCAGCAAGCACCCTACTGTGTGCTAGTCACAGTGGGAACAATTGACAGGCATGATCGCAGAATATCCTGCCAAAATTCACAAAGGACTGTGATCTGCATTTTCTTAGATAAGAATATTGACATTAAGTGATCAGGCTGTCTCCTGAAGATCACAGAGCTATAAGCTAAGGGGAGCTTGACAGGGAAACTTTGACTTCAGAACCTGGAATAAAGGAAAAACAGAAAAGCCAAAGCTTGACCTTGAACTAGAGAGACTCAATATAGGCGTGAGCAGCACCGGTGTGCGAATCAATGGCAAAGTACCAAAGATGATGTGTCATAGCAGCTGATTCTGGGGGGCTGGAGAGATGACAGCTCAACAGGTAGGAACACTGGCTGCTCCTGCAGAGGACCAGGATTCTATTCCCGGCACCCACATGGCACCTAATAACTGTCTGTAACTCCAGTTCCAGGAGATCAGACGCCCTCTTCTGACCTCCATGGGCACTGCATGACTCGGGTACACGCAGGCAATACAGTCATACACATAAACTGAAAAAAAACAATAAAAAGAAGTAAAAAAAAGAAAGTTCTGGGCTGGGTAGAGCTCAGGGGTGGCATGCTGGTCTAGTACATGTGACTTTGAGTTCAGTCTTCAGTACACATATGCATACACACATACAAATGCATGCAGGCACACATATACACATCTGTATGCATGCAGACAGGTGTACATACAAAAGGAACACGTGCACATGTGCATGCACACACATGCACAGACACATGACACACATTTACATGTGCAAGATTATGCACAGACAGTAAATTCTGAGCTGGGTTTGGAAAAGGGGAAGGGGGTGTCTTTAAGAGAGAATGCCCTCCTGTGTTTCCCTATGTGTTCTTCTTACTTTAGGACTGTGAAGTTGAAAGTAAGACTCTCGGAGACGGAGACAGGAAGGTGACATTGGATTGGGCATTCCCTAACCTGTACTGTTAACAGTGGCGAAAAAGCTGAGAACAGGAAAAATAAAACAAAGCAGTCCATTTGTTTGGATGGCAAAGCTCATTTATCTTTTCAGTTCGAAACGGCTTCTCAATTGGCTCCAAATAATTAATATCCCTCCAAAGAAAATCTGGGAGAAGAAATAGACCATTTACCTGGTCTGAGTGCTTGTGTATTGAACAGGAAGGCAAACAGGAATAAAAGGAAGACAGAATTTTTGTGTTTGAATTTAAAATAAGGCAGGATTGGAGATGGCTCAGAGGTTAAGAGCACTGGTTCTTCTTGCAGAGGTCCCAGGTTTGAATCCCAGCACCCACATGGCAGCTAACAATTGTCTATGACTCCAGTTCCAGGGGATCCGACAGCCTCTTCTGTCTTCCTTGGGCTTTGCAGGACATGTATGCTGTTGTGTACATGCATGCAATACACACACATAAAAATAAAGCAATTTTTTAAAAATAAGAGGGATCTTTTCTAGCAGCTGAACATACAAAGTTCACAGCAGCTGCATGCAATACACACATACACATAAAAATAAAGCAATTTTTTTAAAATAAGAGGGATCTTTTCTAGCAGCTGAACATACAAAGTTCACAGCAGCTTCTGGAACTGTCATATCAGCCTTTGGGGCCACGTGGCCAGGATGATGGCTGGAAGAGCCCAGGAGCTGGGGAAGTGCTGATTGTGGGACCTGGAGCCTGTACTTTGAAAGCATGACTGTCTTCCTGTTTCCTACCTTTTCCTGTTTTCTCTTGTTCCTTCTCCATCTTCTCTCCCACTGAGTTTGTTAAAGAGCCCTTGGAAAATCCCAAGGTGTCTCAGCTAACTAAAAGGAACCATTAAAGCGAAAAGGTTTAGTTTCAAGCAATTTGTTTTGTGTAAAATAATTTTTATTTTTCAGACTATAGCATTATTACATCTTTTGTAGGCTAGGAAATGGAAAAAAGATAATAATTCATAATTCTTCTATTCCAAGAGAAATTGTTATTGCTGCATCACATTTTAACCATTTCTCAGAAACATGTTTCTTTATGTTCATGGCCATAGACACACAGGGTCAGTCCCATAAAAAGCAGCCCCGCACCTGGCTCGTGCACTGTGTGGAGCTTGGGGACATTTCTGTCCCATTTCTTCCATGTTGCAGACTTTTTACTACGTCCCAATCACCCTTGGAGTCTCATCATTACAGTGTCTGAGGAAACAGCTCGCTTTTTAACTTTACTTTTTATTTTTGTGACTATCACAGATGAGTGTAGTCTTGGCCAGTCCTCCTCCAGCTCGCCCATGTCTCCTTCCTCAGTTCCTTGTCGTCTTCTTTATTATTGTTACATATATGAACATTTATATATATATATACATATGCTCAGTCTATTCAGTGGTGCTCCAGGGCACCTATGTTTAGGACTGCCCCTTTGGAGTTGGATAATCTCTCAGGGAGCTTGTCCCTGGAGAAAACTGATTTCCCCACCCTCACCTCCCAGCATCCACTGAGGGCGTGTAGCTTTTCTTTATGAGGTGGGACCACGTGACCCCCCCATCCACATTGGCAGGTCAGCTGGTTCTGTCATAGGCAGATCTCGTTAGACTACTGCACCGTGTAGACATCATGGGTGCAGCTTTCCTTGCCCTGTCTAGAAATGTCTCTTTTCAGTTTGTTATATTGTCACTATATTTTGAATATTCCCATTTCTCTGTCTCCCGTGACACACTGAGATGTCTCATTATTCGCCTTGTTTAGGTGGTGATTAACACATCACTAGCATGAGAGGCATTGAGGAAAATGGTTAAAGACTGTCTAGAAGTACAGGAGCTGCTAATAGCCACCAACTGTTTGTGATGCATTTAGCTTAATTTGTATGGCTCCACAGTGTGTGCAGCTGCACGTATCCGTATGAAATTTTGCCAACAGGAACGGTCCTTTTGCTTACAGACTTGTGATTGATCTCCACCCTGGGTCAGAAAGGATTTTTCCCGGTGCTGGGCATTTTATGGTTACAGTGTCACGGGCTCTCTGCTTTCCTACGCAACATCTGGCACCAGCTCCTGTCGCACGCAGATCTCCTGGCTCAATGGACCATTAGTTTTTCTGCAGAAAGATGTGTGAATTTTAGAAGAGCGCTCAGGAGTGTCTATAATTGAGGCCATGTGTTATCAACTAGTGAAGAGGGAGAAATTAGTTTAGCTCAGATCATTGTTGTTCCCCACAAGGAAACCAATGTCCTAAAATAAACCCAGCGCATCCTGACGCGGTGTGGGTCAGGGGCCACCAGTGAGCTTTGGCGGACTCCTGTGAAGCAGATGTCAACCCTGTGCACTTGAATAGCAGCTCAGGGTTCCTAGCACCAAGCGTCTCACAGACACATGACATAAGGAAGGCAGTGGCCTCTTAGTATAATTTTAGGAGAGCTGAGCCATTTCCTTTGGCCATAAATAATTCCTCCTTCCTCCCTTTAGCAGCTCATCCTCAAAGCGAAATTATTTTCAAGTCTAACAGTCTTTGCTTCTGTGTTTTGATGGTACTGTCTTGGGAAAATTTGCTTCTGGCCTGATGGGAAGCATTTATACCGAGTTAAGCTAGTCCAGAAAATTGTAGTGAAATGGCAGCTGGTGCATGTGGAAGTGTGAAGGAGAGTCTGTGGAGATGCTTAGGGATGCTTTGCATGCAGACAAGCAAGATGGGAGAACAGAGCATCCCTCTGCCCACAAGCAGGAAAAGACTGGCCATTGATCAGACAGCCCAGTGGTCAGCAGGCTCCGGGGCCCAGGTGAGGCTGTGGTTTCTAAAGAGAAACGTGGCTAGCTGACTCAGCTCTTCTGTTTTCTGCTCCTGATCCCCCTTACCTCACCAACAACCTCTTCCCCCTGTTCTCACTTTTCTGGACGAGTTGCCTCTCCCATAATGAGCTCCTTGGTGGTCCCCCAGCTGTACCTTATTTTACTGGCCCAGTGTATTAGTTACTTTTCTGTTGCCATGACAAAACACTTTGACCAAGACAGCTTAAAGACAGAAGAGTTTATTTGGGCTTACAGTTGCAGATGGGTAAGAGTTCATTGTGATGGAGGAGGCATGGCAGCAAGGAACAGAACAGAAAACCAAGTGCTCACGTCTTCAGGCACACACAGGTGGAGGCAGAGACAGCACCTGGAGGTGGGAAAGGATATGAACTCTTAAAGCCAAACCCCAGTGGCATGCTTCCTCCAGCAAGGTCATACTTCCTAAAACTCTGCACACAGCACCACCAACTGGGACTATGTGTTCAAATATGTGAGCCTTTGGGAGACATCTGTCTTTCAAACCACTACACCCAGATTGACTTAACCCCTCCTTTAGTTTACCGGAGTTTTGCTTGTTTTAGATAGAGGAGCCTTGTTTTGCTAAATGCACCGACCAGTACCCAACGCAGGGTATGAGTACAGTAAACGACCTTTGAAAAACGTAAATTCTTTAATGAGCTATTTTGCTACTTAAAATACCATTTTTATGCATTCTTAGAATTCAACAGTTAGTGCAGGTGTACTGACAAAGTACGTTGTGCTGTCTGCTAAGAGATGACACCCCTGAGCACACCCCAGAGCTCCCTGAAAGTGTCCACCTATGTGAAGAAGTTACAAATTAAAAGACTGATTACAGGTGGATGGGCATGCTTGATTCTGCTGTCCTAAGGATGTGCTTCAACAGGACTGGGTGTGTTACAAATAATCATGGAGTGTATGGTACAAGCAGGGTGTTACCCACCTTGGGTTATACAATCGAATAAATCACGCCCATCCTTCCTGGAGCCTCCATTACAACAGGAAATAATAAACCTCATTGTAGGTCAAAGTCTCCTGATGACATTAAGTAGTATGTAGACACACAGGGAAAGAAGATGAGGTAGGACCAGGAGGTTCCAGGCAGGCATCAGGGATGACTCTTCAGTGCAGCGTTGAATCTAAGATCATCCTGCAATTTGGTATCTGGTAGGGTAAAGCACGTCACCTGCACGGCATCCTAGGTAATGTTGCAAACTGTGACTTACGTGGCGATGCATTCTTCACGTAAGAAGGGAAGCATACGGAAAGTAGCTCCACTGTTCTGCTGCTTTGGAAAAGATGCTCATCAGAAAGTAACCACTGATTCTCTGTGCGGTGTCCCTCTGTTCTCGGGGAAGGTCGGCATCACCTGCTACTACCTGAACGTGTAGAGCTAGAACCATGTGCTGTGGAAGTGATAATCAGACTTTAATCTGAAACTCATTGAATTTTAAAGAGTAACAGATGGAAAAAGTAGCAGGTAGAGAGAGGTGATGAGGCTAGATAACAGAAGACTAAAAGCAGACGGGGACAGCGGTAGCCAGGGTAGAAGTTGCAAGGTGCATGCTTCTCTAATTACTGTGGAGCAACATGCCGGTCTGAGTTCTCCGAGTTTGCATGTTGAGTCCATGCTGTTTAAATATCCTCACATTCAGAGTTACACTCTCTGGAATAAAAGAAAACCATTTAGTTTTTATTTTTTGGTAAATTAACTTTGAGATGCTATTATGTACCATCTAGAACTGCTGTGTAGAGTGGGCAAAGGGGTCAGAAAACTCAAGGGAGACTTGACTGGAGGGTATTTGTAAGGGCTTTCAGCACAACAATGTTTAAGTCGTGAGAGATTTACGGTACTTATTTAAATGAGTGAAGAGAAGACTAAGACTAAGCTCTGAGATTCTTACATTTGAGTATGAGAAATTAAGTCAACAAAAATAAGCATATCATAAGTATATCATATCATAATATAGATCATAAGCATAAGTATATATAAGTATATCATAAGTATATAAGTATATCTCATAAGTATATCTCATAAGTGTATCATAAGTATACATAAGCATATCATAATTATATATCATAAATATATCATATAAGTATATATCACATGAATATCATAAGTCTATATCATAAGTATGTATAAGCATATCATAAGCCTATCATAAACATATCATAAGTATATATCATGTGCATATCATAAGTATATATCATAAGGGTATCATAAGTATATAACATAAGTATATCATAAGTATATACCATAAGCATATCATAAGTATATATAATAAGTATATCATAAGTATATATAATAAGCATATCATAAGTATATATAATAAGCATATTATAAGTAGGAAACCTTGAGTTACACACAGGAAACAGTCAAGTATTTTGACCCTGTGGTCATCATGGTGGACTACAAAGATGGTGATCTTTCTGGCACATGCCGATCCCTCCTGTAAAGGTCAGGCAGTGACTAAAAATTCCAACTCTATGAAAGAGAATCCATGAGTGTTGAGTGCAGTGACATTATTCAAGAAAGGCACGGCAGGGGGCTCTTTCTAAAAGTGGAGGACTCCTTTCTGAGGTGGAGTACTCATATCTAAATGTGGAAGACTTCTATCTAAAGGTGAGGGATCCCTGTCTGAAGGTGGAGCACCCAGGTCTGATGGTGTACTACCTCTGTCTGAAGGTAGAAGACTTTTTCCATTAAACCCCAGTTCTCCTCTGAGCTTCTCCATTGTTCTCCTTAGATTTCTGGAAAGTTCTCCACCCCCTTGAAGGTGGGACTGAGGAGTGACCTCAGCTGGGACTGTCCAGCTTTTGTAGTCATGCTGGTCCTGACTTGTCCTGTGGTTCCCTGTTGGGTCCTAGGAGTGCCCTAGCTCTGTCCCTGTGGAGTGTTCCCCTCCTCCCAAGGTTTCTCCTGCAGGTGGGCTGTCTGACCTTTATTCCTATCAGATATGAAAGGTAACTTGGTGGTTTGAACGAGAATGTCCCCATAGGTCCCAAGTATTCGAACACTTGGCCCCAGTGGTGGTGCTGTTGGGGAGGTTTAGGGGTTGAAGCCTTGCTGGAGGGAGCTCATTGGAAGAAGGTTTGAGAGTTCAGCCTTGTTTATTTCCAGCTTCTCTCTCTGATTCCTGTGTCTGCTTGAAGATGTGGTCACCCAGCTCTCTGCTCCTGCTCCCTGCTGCCACGCCTCCCCACCATGATAGACTCTCATCCCTCTGGAACTGCAAGCCCACTAAACTCTCCTTCTGTAAGTTGCCTTGGTCCTGTTTTCTTTTATTATCCTGTCAACAGAAGAGTAACTAATACAGTAAGGAATATTATATATACTTAAGTATGAAACATGCATGGGCAGCCACAAATGTTTTAAATGAAAAATTTTATGTTGCATGCCACTTATAAGATATATATTAGAGGGGCTTGGGAGGTGGCTCAGTGGTCAAGAGCACCGACTGCTCTTGCAGAGGACCCCGGTTCGATTCCCAGCACCCATATGGCGGCTATGAACTGTCTTTAACTTCAGTTCCAGGGGAATCCAAAGCCCTCTTCTGACCTCTGCGGCATTGCATGACACGGGTGCACTCACATACATGCAGGCAATATACCCATACATAAAATAATAAAAATAATAAATAAAATATTTAAAAGATATATATATATATATGAAATAACCCTTTATAGATAACATATTTAGTTTGTATGGTTTAATCTCTTTAACTTCAGTTCCAGGGGAATCCAAAGCCCTCTTCTGACCTCTGGGGCATTGCATGACACGGGTGCACTCACATACATGCAGGCAATATACCCATACATAAAATAATAAAAATAATAAATAAAATATTTAAAAGATATATATATATATATGAAATAACCCTTTATAGATAACATATTTAGTTTGTATGGTTTAATAAACAGTATGAGATGGATAGAGAAAAGTTTGCAAAGATCTTGGTAAATGTAACAAAAATTCGTGCTGAAACACTTATGAAATGAAAGGACATTTCTAAATAAACCTGTGTTTTTGAGTTGCCCACGTAACAAAGCTATCCACATTTGTTCCTTTCCTCTTTGAACGTGAGGAAACAGGAGTGTACAGCTAACCACACGTTCTACAAGGGTGATGGAGGCTTGGACGTCTGTCTTTTGCTTTAGTGACGTAGCAAAGACTGACGTGTCCTAGCCATCTCTCACTCGCTCATTGATCCTCACTCAGGTAGGTAATGAGCTCATGTCAGGTGAGCTGGTGACCGGTTCAGAAACAGAAAGACTCGCTCTGCTTCAAGGAGCTGGGCAGTTTGTCTACAGGCAGTCTGGGACATAAGCCTGCATGTGAGATTCTATTTGCGTAGGCCTGTGCGATGGGGAAACCTGGGCAATCTCTTCTGATTTCCTGTTTTCTCTGAGAAACAGAAACTCATGTCAGCAGCTGGAGGAAGACGAGGAAGATCATGAAGTAGAGAATCCCATCTTCCTCCCCACAACGCCCTATTTCCCAGGGGCCTGTGGAGAACAGAGGAGGTCCTGCTCTCCTTCAGAAGGGCAGGAGCGCTGTCCTCCTGGCTGTGATCCTTTGGAGGCCAGTCTGTGGCTAGTGAGGCTCAGGCTGTGCCCTGACTGTGGGGCTCTGGGGCTCCTCTCTCTAGTGTGTGGGTGTGACGCTATCCTGCAGACATGCCTGATGTCCCTCTGTGACCAGCCTGCTCGGCTCTGCCCTGGTCAGGCAGACGGGTGTAAGGGGCAGAGGAGGGGCTGAAGTGTGAGCACTCAGAAGCCTTCCTCACATGCACTCACCTGGTGACGACGAAGCAGCCCCACCTCTGTGCTCTCAGCAGCTCATTTGTCATTTAAAATGACACCACATCTCATGATCAGTGAACTGCCAAAGGAAGCCCTGTAGTCCGTTCTGAGTTGTTTTCTCTTTTCTGGCGGGAGGGCAGAGGAGTGGGGAAAACGCTTTTCCTGTGTCTTGCAGTGACCTCTGCCGCCAGTGTCCGTGTGCTCTGAGCTCTTCAGGGAGCTGTTCCATTATCTGGGATTTTGCCTGTAAATTGGTGGCATGATGCCAGCCCTGCACAGATGGTATCCGGAGCGGGTGCAGTGCACTTTAAATGAAAATCCAGCTGAAAATGCTGCGGACTCATCCTGTCCCTGTCCCTGTCCCTCCTCCTCCTCCCTTCCTTCTCCTCTCCAGGCCCCCCGTCCCCCATCCTCCGTGCTCACCTTTCCCTCTTCCTCTCCTCTTTGTATAAAAGCGAGTCATTTACTGCTGATATGCTTACTGGTTCAGGCTGTCGTTCAAACAGAGGACGAGAGGCTGATGGAGCTCTGAGATCTCCATTTGTAGGACTTGCATAGGGTTACACTGGTGGGAGTTTTCTTGCCAGAGAAGTGCCATATTTTATCAGTAACCAAGAATGAGGTGCGTAAAAAAGAGAGGGAGAAATCCTCAAAGACACATGCGTTTTTAAAAGCAAAAACATTCATGGAACATTAAAAACATTGCAGTTATCTAATGTGTGTTTTGTTATTTTACTTAAGAACACAAATGTGAAGGGCCGGGGACATCGCTCAGTGGTTAAAATTACTGATGGCTCTTGCAGAGGACCCAGATTCAATCCCAGCACCCACATGGCAGCTAACAACCATCTGTAACTCCAGTTCCAGGGGATTCGACACCCTCTTCTAACCTCCTCAGGCATTACTGCACAGGTGCATTTACATACATGCAGGCAATACACTCATACACATAAAAATAAATAAAAAATTAAAAAAGAACACAAATGTGAACCAGAGAAGAGCTTTTCTTTCCTTTTAAGGCAAAGAGTCCTTTCTTTTACAATCAAAAGTATAAGGTGTCTGGGGGACAGCAAGAGATGGCTCAGCAGGCAAAGACACCAGCCACCAAGCCTAAGTCCAGAGTTTAATCCCTGGGACCACATGGTGGAAGGAGAGAAATGACTCCTGCAATTGTAATCTGAGCTCTACACGCACCTTGATACTCCCCTCCAAATACAAGAACAAGTAAGTAAATGTCATTTTTAAAAGTGACTATGGAGCATCTCTCAAAATGTCCTGTATCTGTGGTGAGTCACCTGTCCTCTTGTTCAGGGAGGCCATGGAGACCCCACCAGATCCAAGTCCATTGAACCAGTGTCCAGTCTGCAAAGAGGAGAGTCAACTCAGAGGAAACATTTCCTCAAAGTTCCAAATGAAACCAGGGCCCAGCAAGGCTTCTGACTTATCCTCATATAGATGAAACCGGTAAATGAAAGGCCTAAGGAACCAGAGGCTCCTCCAATGCCCGTGTGACCCCTGAGGACCAGATCCTCAACTGCACTTAAAGGTAAAAGTAAATTGGTTTATTTGGGCAAAATGCATGGTCTTAAATACTCAAAAGGTAAATATAGTCAAAGATTAAAGTTATCAGTATATTTCTTTGAGAGTCCAAGAGATTGCACTTCCTAGACATTAGGCTTAAGTTCCTATTTGTTCTTAACAAAAAATACTATTCAGGTGAAATACTTCAAATCTTGGTCTGCCATACTGTAGTGCCCACCTGCACCTAAGGGTGACAACCCACTATTATTCTAAAATGACAGCTAAATTTATTTTCTCTCCCTTTCTAGAAGCCATTTAAGAGGAATTGATTCTAGCCACTCCAACAGCTATCATAATCCCTGAGAAGCAGATCCCGAGTCCAGCTGTCATGGCCAAATTGAAATGAGGGGAAGGGGGTCTCCTAGAGGATTCTTAGTCTCATTCATAAAAGAATTTAAGAATGGACCCAAACAGAAGCTTTTACAATTGTATTAGAATTTTAAAGAAAATTCCCCAGGGCAAGCGAGCTGGTAATCCCGGCAGCTGCCTTGAGGAGGAGAACGGAGGGAGAAGGAAAGAAAGCCATGGAGCCAGGCAGGTTTACAGCCTGCGTGGGGGTCAGACACGTGGCTGGGAGAAGGAACCTTCAGAGAAAGTAAAGAAATACAAGATGCTGGGGCAGCCCAAAGCCTTAGAGAACGCGTGTTTAGAAAGAAAGGCATGAAGAGGAAACAGGAGATTACACTTTTCTGAAAAGCGGGCAGATTTACAGACTACGTGGCTGTGGCTGGTCCAGATGCTCTGTAGAGTTCTGTGCTAGAAGGCAGGATTCCAGGCAGGAAAAATTCACTACCTCATTAACACACCAGACATTCTGCCATCTATTTAGCATAACTTAAGGTGGAACTGCCTTCCTAAGGGTGGTTCTATCACCAGGTGATTGACCAGTGAGACTGGAAAGGTGAGTCCTCCAACAGATAGACTAGGGATTTTATAGTCTGACCAGTTAAACTTATGAGGCCTTTGCTACTCAGTGAGAAATAAGGAGAAGCCCAGTAAACGAATACTGGATGTGCTCATCAAGAAATTCTAATGGACTTCTATTTAGACATTTGAAATTTGCCCTGTTCTGGCTTTTCTGGTTCCCTGTCAAGAACTTGTAATGCTAACTCCTCTAGCCTTTACATCTCCCAGGCAAGGATCAAGGACTTTCTATTCTTCCTACAGCTAACAGTTATGCAATTTGGGGGTCTTTCAGGTAGACCCACTGAAGAGGTTCCCCAGTTACTACAACCTGCATCCCTGTTCAACATGGAAGAAGCAAGAGCGGTCTGTGTCCCAATTCCCCACTGGCAATTCGGGTAATTTCTTCAATGGATAATATAATAAAAATAAGATGTAGAGACTGACTAGACAGCTTTAAAGTGAAGATCCCAAAAGAAAATGGCCAGTTTCTTTCTCAACTGAGATCTGGAAAAAATTCCTTGGATCTGCCAGTAAGCTTATCCCTGAGAATAGAGATGCCAGAACCAAAAAAATGGGAGTTATTTGTGCTGTCTTTATGCAAATCAGTCCATCAGAGTTAGAAAAATGCAAGACAGCTACTAGAGCGAATAAAGGCCAAAAAGTAAGTCTTTCTGGAAAAATACCTGGAAAACTTCAGTCCCTGGCTAGCCTCACTAACAGAACAGGTAGTGATGGTTCTAGTAGCTTTCTTGTTAAAATCTTGAATAATAAACTTACTAAATTTATCAAAAACCATGTAGAGACCATCAGACTCCAGGTAATTTGTCAAAAATATTATAAAGTACCTCTCAAATAACACAAGGGATTATGTCAATGAAGAGGAAGGGATATTCTGGGAAGAGCAGGTCAGATGCTCAAAGCTTTTGCAATGTGATGATAATTAAGGACTTTGGAGCGGGGAAATCTCTTAAGAGACAGGTGGGGGAGGTGAGCGGGAGTCTCCCATCCTGCTCCTTGGTTGCCCAGGATGGAGGTCTTTGTTTTCCAAACTCTTCAGGTTCCTGTGACCTGTGCAGCCCTTTGTTACTTGCTTAATTGTCACATTTGTGCTGTTTTGTCTTTTGTTGGCATTCCTCACATATGAACATAAAAGCCCCCAGAACTGGAAGGGGCACTGACTCCCTTATGAAGGATCCCTGGGTCAGTCTGCTAGCATAAAATTATTAAACTCCCTCTCCTCACCTGAAAAAAAAAAGTGTAAGGGCACGTGCGATGGCCATAGGGGTTTTTGTTTGACAGGCTATTTTTGGACCTAATAGATTATATTCATACTCTGTACAGAAAAAGTATCCTGTTTCATTAGACAGATGAATAAATAGCACTACATTTATCTTTTCTTTAAAATTAACATCACACTTCATAGTTTACATTTTAAAGTTATATGCCAAATTAAAATGGTTGTGAATTTTGTCAGCATTATTTGTACACATTTGCAAGTTCTAAGGCTTTAAAAAATCTTAGAAACTAATTGTTTACATGAAAAATATGACTTGGAGTAAGATTTTTGTGAATATGGTGACTATAAAAAGTTGTCTGGCAGAACTTA
>NW_008332089.1:105816-174006 GCF_000622305.1 Nannospalax galili
AGAAAGGCTGAGAGAGAGAGAGAGAGAGAGAGAGAGAGAGAGAGAGAGAGAGCAAACTCTCACTTTGGGGTGAACTGAAGCTTTGTTTTGGGAAGGAATGACTTCAGGGCACAATTCCAGTCAGATGCCTAAGGTGTGCCCAACAGGAACCTGAAGCTGCTTAATTAAACAGCATTCCAGGAATTTAGGGAAGATCTTGCTTCATCCACTGACCACTGTTCACCAAATGAAGTTTCCACACTGCCATGTAGAGTGTCCGGTTTTCAAGAAAACAAATTATGACACTTAGAGAGAAATGAGAACTTATGGTACACAAACAGGAAAATAAAAATCAATAGAAGCTGTCCTTGAGAAAATCCCAAATCTTGGGATTTATCATACAATAATTTTTTTATTATTTTTATTTTATGTGTATGCATGTATTGCCTGCATGTATGTGAGTGCACCCATGTCATACAATGCTGTGGATATCAGAAGAGGCCTTCGGATTCCCCTGGAACTGGAGTTAAGGATGGTTTGTAGCCGCCATTTGGGTGCTGGGAATCGAACCCTGGTCTTCTGCAAGAGCAGTCAGTGTCTTCCATCTCTCCAGCCCCTATACAAACAATTTTAAGTCACATTTCTTATACATTTTCAAATCATAGAAGTTTATGTGAAAAACTGGATGAGAACTATGTTGAGCCTAAGGAGATCATCAGAAATTAAAAACTTATTTTAAAAAGTAAGTAGTGATTCTGTTGTTGGAAGTTCTAGTGTCTGATTGTAGAACCCAAACCCCAAAGAGAACTGGCATAAGATGATGTTGTTCTATGTTACGATGTCATCTATACACTACCAAGAACACTGGGAAAATAGCTCAAATCCAGTAAAAAACAAATGAGAAGGGAACGGAATGGTATAATAGAAACAATCCCTTTGTGTTAGTCACTTTTCTGTTGCTGTGATAAAACACCATGAGCAAGGCACTTTATAGAAGGAAGAGTTTATTTGGCTTCTGATTTCAGAAGGGTGAGAGTGAAGGAATTCCTCCAGCAAGGCCACAGCTTTGAAACCTCCCCAAACAGTGCCACCCACTGGGTAAACAGGTTAAGCTTTTATGTCTAACATTTGTTGTGGATGAGCATTAAGGTCTATGTGGATGGCTGTGTACCACCATACATGACCATACATGACCAGTTGCCTTTATTATTATTACTTTATTTATTTTTGAGAATTTCATGTATTACATGTTGTGATCATACTCATTTACTCCTCAAAATAAAAACAAATTAAAATTTGCTTTAAGTATTTGAAAATCTATATGAGATATACAGTTTTAAAATTAATTTTAACATAACATCCAAACATAATTGTTCTTGTTACTGTAATGCTATAAAATTTGGAAACACTCACACACTCACACACATACACACACACACACACACACACACACCATACAGACATAAAGAATAGAATTACAAAGTTTTAAGGAATAATTTAGAATAAAGTACATAAAAGCAGTATTATGTTCTTGGTTTGTGGTAGCACAAGTAGAGTTAATAAATTGGCCAACATGAAATTTGAAAGGTATATGAAATCTCAGGATGCAAAGAAGGTGAACAGGGCTGCCACTTCTGCTAGAAAACAAATATTCTTTCTTGGCTGGTTGAAGTCACTGGAAACTTAGTTTCTTTCAGAGATTACGTTGAAGGAGTGGGTCCAGGCCACTAAAGGCAGCACGGTTTTAAAGCTCACTTGTGTGACGTAATAGACTGAATTTGAGGTAGTCCACACACAGTGTCCTTTAGGGAGTGATATGCATAAAGCCAGGCACAAGGGACACAGAGAACAGCACCGCAGAGCAGGCTGAATCATCTGTGCACTCACATTGCTGAAAATCACTCCTAGTACATAGACTGAACTGTGTGAAATCTTGCCCTGGCACAGACACATTCACAGGGATATTGACCTGTCCACCCCGGCCTGTCTGTCAGTGAGTAAATGAGAAAACCACAGCTGTGGAGAAGCAGCATGATTGGTCCTCCCCACAGTGCTTTTCAAAATGGTTCTCTCACCTGACAACTGGTAAGCATGTGATGCAATGTATTTGTCACCCAGATGGACAATTTTTCACAATGTACATCTATTTTAAGGCTAATACACGACACCTGCACAGTCTTTGTTTCATAAAGGGAGGGACCCTGACTCAAATGAATAGGCAGGCAGAGAGTGATAGAGGGGAAGACTTGACACCTTCTGTCCCTCATGTGCACACAGAGGTGAGCATCTTCCCACACGTGTACACCTGTATTGACACGTGTACATAAATACATCTTCAAAAGTTAGTAAATGTAAAAACAAATCTGCATCTGTTACTTGGGTATCGAGTGGAGAAATGGAGAGACGTGAAAGACACAGGATCCAACTCCTGCTAGAAGCGTGGTCCTTCTGGGAAATGAACAGAGACATAGTGTCAAGAGACCAGAACAGATGATGGGAGGTCTTTATCTTTAAGTGAGAGATGAAGGAGTTTATATGTCTGCAGTGATTTTTATTAAAGGGTCACATACACCCAGAGAATGAGCATAAATGCTGTGTGCACAGGGAGGGATCAGTCACATCCAGGAAAATGCACTCCCTGCCAGGCTGGGCATTGCTGCTAGAAACCTGGAGCAGCCCCAGGTTCCTGACCACCAGCCCTTTCCAAGGAAGGCAGCCCTCAGACCTCCACCAGCACCCCTTGATTGCATATGTTATTGGACTTCACGTAAGACTTCCTTTACTTGGCCTTAAACTGGTGACATCTTGTTCCATCTAATATGACGGTTTGTGTAAAATATCACATCTGATTTCTGTGTATTGCTAGGTAGTCTTCCTGTGATTCAATATAAAATGTTCTATTGGTGGATTCTAGTTTGGTAGACACTGGGCTGTTTCTGAAATCATTTTGTTACAAATTAAGATGCTTGAATATTGTGTAACATCTTTTTGGTAGAAAGTGTTTTCATTTTTCTTGAATAAATATTGAGGCATAGAATTGCTGATCAAAATTTGAATGTGATTCACACTTAAAAGACATCAGAAAACTTCATTGTGTCATTTTGCATCCAACCCACTGTATGTGATGAGTTCGACCCGTCAAACCTTTACCACACTTGGTAGCATCTGTCTTTGCCCTTTGCCTCTTCTGGCAGCCAGCAGCCACAACCTGCTGGATGTTCACTACAGGCAGCCACAACCTGCTGGGTGTTCCCTGCATGTCTCTGATGAACCTTAGTTGTGGCATTTCCATGTGCTCAGTGTCCGTTTGGCATCTACTTTTATGAAGGATATCTCAATCGTTATTGTAAGGGATACATCCTCCCAAGGTCTTTGCAGAGAGAAAACATCTCTCCACCTGCCTCCCAGTGTGCACACCTTTGGAAATCTGTTGCCCCTGGAAGTGTGTAGCTCTTCTGACCCTCTTTGCATCCACGCTCTGACACCTGCCTCCACGTTGCTCTTAACTGCAGTTAGGGTCGTAGCTCCAGGAGGGCAAGACTTTAACTTTATTCTTCTTATTCGGGGTCTTTGTGTTCCCATAAAAATGTTTGAATTGATTTGTCAACGTCCACACTCTGGCCCTAAAACTACTGAAAATCTGTTTGAAATTTCATTGAATTATCTTGAACACAATTTTATATTTACAATATTGAGTCTTTCAATCTTTATAAATGACGTACCGCTCACAGAGGAAGCTTCAGGTGTTCTCAAAATGCTTTGTAAATTTCAGGATAAAAAGTCAGGCACATTTACAGATTCACTGTGAGCTTTTAGTTTTTTTGTGACGTTGCTAATGGTTTTAATGATTAAAGCTTATGTCTATCATGTAAATCAGTGTCTTACTGACATTGTGTAAAGTATCATTGGATTTTGTTTAGTAGCACGGCCTAGTTCACGTGACATATTGTGACTTGGTAGCAGTTTCTTTGATTTATATGTATACAGATAAGTATCATTGGATTTTGTTTAGTAGCACAGCCTAGTTCACATGTGACATATTGTGACTTGGTAGCAGTTTCTTTGATTTATATGTATACAGATTCGTCAAATTCAGACCACAAGCTGCTTTTTGGCCTCCATTTCATATGTCAGGTTATTTCTTTTATATCACATTTAATTTTCTCTGGTTGGCCGACACTGACGTGCTCTGGGTCCGTGAGCCTTCTCTGCTTCAGCTTTACGTGAGGGACGCACTTTCCGCAATCTTAGCCGAGGTTCGCAGTGTGTCTAAAGCGTCTCCTTTCCCAGTGGCTCCAGGTTCTGTCTCTGCTTCTGTGAGAACACAAACTCTTAGTAAGGGCTCTCTCTTAGTGTCCTGGCCCCTGAGCTTCACAGGACTCAATGAGGACTCGACAGGCAAAGGGTCCTTTGAGCCTCAGTTATGCGTGTGAGCTGGTGGAAAGTCCCCTTTCCACAGGAATGAGCACGCTCTGCGATTTGGAAAGATACACGTGCATGCAGCTGGTTTGCAGTCATGTTGATGCGAAGCAGCCTCCTGCTGAGCGATCTGCTCTGGGTAGAGGAAGAAGATAGAGCAGAGGACAGTGGAGGGTGGAGGGGTGGGAAGATGGAGGAGGTGCCACAGAGCTGTTACAAAGCAAGGAGGCCGAGAAGAAACCATCTGTGGTAGGAGGACACGTGTGCAGTAGGAAAGGCTGTGAATTGGCCCGCAGATTACACTTTCACTTCTGTGAGACAATTTTCTCATGGGTTTTCTTTGTCAAGTCCATCTTCCAGGTTTGATGAAGACTGTCAGGAAATAATTCCCGAATGCCTTTACAAGTACAAGTTGCTATAAAGTTAATAAAATACAGCTTAAAAATAATGGTTAGTGAGCTGGAGGGATGACTCAGTGGTTAAAAGCACTGGCTGCTCTGGCAGAAGACCTGGGTTTGGTTCCCAGCATCCACAAGGCAACGAACAACCATCCTTAACTCCAGTTCCAGAGTTCCAGCACCCTCTTCTGGCCTCTTCAGGCACTGCACAACATGGGCACGCTTACATACAGGCAGGCAAAACACTCAGACACGTAAAATGAAAAGTAATGATTAGTGAGAGAGGGTTGGGAAGCTGGGCCCTGAAGGGAAGTGGTACAGTTAGAAATGCTTGAGTTCTTGGGTGCGACCTGGTCCAACTGGCTGTGGGGTGACAAAGGCATTTCCACCTTTGCTGAAGAGGACAGAGTAGATGCGCAGCATATGCCTGTTCACTGATCTGAGAGCCCCACTCCCCTCAGAAAGAGGACTGAGCCTTCCACTCTTGTCACAGATTTAGAAGACTGTCCATTTGTGGTGTGTGTGTGTCTGTGTGCCTTAGTGTGTTATATGTGTGTGGTACATGCACATAGATGAGCAGCTGTGCACACTCATTCACATGGAGAAGACAGGGAGGATATTCTGTGTCTTCTATTGATCTCTGCCTTATGACATGGAGACATGAGCCAGCCTCTCACTGAACCAGAAGTTTACTGTGTCTGTCAGGCTGCCTGGTCAGTGCCTGGCTCCAGCACAATGCTGGGGTTACAAGCTTGCTTGGCTATGCCCAACCTTTTAAGTGGGTGTTGGGAAATTGAACTTAGGTCCTTATGCTTGCACAGCAAGACACTGACCCACCCCAGAGATTGTATATTACTTTTCAATTAATTCATTAATATTGACATTTTGATAATTTATTTTTATTTTATGAGTATGAGTATATTGCCTGTACGTATGTAGGTGCACGCATATCATGCAATGCCAGAGAAGTCAGAAAAGGGCGTTGGATCCCTTGTAACTGGAGTTATGGACAGTTGTTAGTCACCATGTGGGTGCTGGGAATCGAACCCGGGTCCTCTCCAAGAGCAGCCAGTGCCCTTAACTGCTGAGCTGTCTCTCCAGCCCCACATTCTACATATTTGAAGCAAAGAGAAGATTGCAAAGGCAAGAGTGAAAATTCATGATTGTTTTTATTATCACGGTGTGCTTCAGTAAATGCAGTCAGAGGATCTACTGTCACCAAGGAGTCCTGCAAACACTAGGCATTTGGCCAGACAGCCATGTATCATTTATAAGACCAGTTTGTTTAAAAGGTGCAAGAGCTTTCCCAAACGTATACTGCCCCAAGGTTTGGATCTTATTTGTGACTTACCTGGTTCTACTTGGGTAACTCCATCTTGAAGGATGAAGAGATGCTCTCTGCCCACACTAGGCTTCTTCCAGTCCTGTTCCTTCTCATGATTTCTCCCCATCCCAAATCAAAACAAAATCATTTAACAGACACAACCGTTGGGAAGACCAGTCCTACAGGGAACTCCCAATGTATAAGTAACTGCTGTGGAGATTCCTGTTCGCAGCCCTTGTCCCTGTCTCCCATCTCCCTGTCTGTCCCCCTCTCTCCCTGTCTGTCCCCCTGTCTCCCGTCTCCCTGTCTGTCCCCCTGTCTCCCTGCCCCTCCCCCAGCCTCTTTGAGGAGAAGACTTACTGTAAATATGAAAGGAAGGATTCAAAGTGTTCAGAAACCGAGTAGTTATGTACCAGATGTCCACACAACAGAATTAGTTAGGTCTTTCCAACATTGTATGTGATTGACAACCATGTCTCACACTGTCTGATGCTGGAATTGTCTCAACAAATTCTTGTTCGTTTGATCAGACAATGAACGTAAGGCGCCCTCAATCTGTGGTCTTTTGTGCTTCTGTTAAACTATTAAGTCAACAAAGTATAAAGTATGGTTCAGATCAATAAGACTGACTCAGACAGAGACAAACCGCAGACATAAGGCATTTATTAATGTGCTGGTCTGTGTATGTGAATTACTCTTAATAAAGGAACTTCATTCGCTTAATATCTTTTTTAAATTTTATTTTAGTTATTATTTTATTTTATGTGTATGTGTGTATTGCCCGAATATAGGGAAGCACACCCGTGTCATGCAATGCCCATGGAGGACAGAAGAGGCTGTCAGATCCCTTGGAACTGGGGTTATGGACAGTTGTTAGCTGCCATGTGGGTGCTGGGATTTGAACCCGAGTCTTCTGCAAGAATAGTCGGTGTTCTTAACTGCTTAACCATTTCTCCAGCCCCCCACTTAATATCTTCATACCATCTTATGAAGTGGACAAAGGAAGTCTAAAATCCTTAGTTGGACATTAAGAACCTGACTTTTAGATCCCCATGCAAAGGGCAGAGCAGGGCCTAGATTCCACATGAACACACACCTGTGCCTGTGGGTGAGCAGAGTCCCGATTATGTGCATGTCAGCAGTTCACACAGACCCAGGAATGAGCTGTGCTTGGTGCAGCCAAGGAAGTTCAGCCCCCATGTGCCTAGAAGCAATGAAATCTTGTGCAATAAGCTTGATTTGAACCCAGAGCAAGGTGTGGGCTCAGGAAGGAGAGGAAGTTGCAGAGGAGGGGCCAACTAAAAGAAGCATGGGAAATAGAGTTACCAGTCAATGCTGAGTGTGATGGATTTGATTAGCCCACAGAGATACACCTCACTGAAGTAGGGGTCTGAGCTAGGGAGAATGGCGAATAGAAACTGACTGAGAATAAGGTGTGTGCAAATGAGCAGGAATGAGAGCCACAGGTAGCCGGGAGCAGGGAGCCATGGGTAGACGGGAGCAAGAATCCAGTATTGAAAACCGTCAGGTTGAGTGACCAGAATATTTCTTTTATTTGAGTCTCCGGCAAACGGTGGCCGGGTTTAGGATGACTTATGTATGTCATGATGCATTAATTTATAGTTTTAGCATTCTATTCATGGTCTTAGTAGAGCTGTAATTGTATTCAAAGCCAGGAGGAAGCAGCCTTCCCTGTGTGTGCACGCTTCGACTGGAAAGATGCAGCTGCTTTCAAATTGGCCCGGTACATTTTGCTCCCACAATTTGGCAAACACCGGCAACCCTCCCTCAGACACTGGCCTCTTGTTTTGGCCCAATGGGAGCCTTCACGTTTCTTCCAGAAGGCCTATTCAGGATTCTGCAGCCCTTTATGGGAGCTTTCTGCAGAAAACCACTCGTGTTCCCTGTTTGTCTGGGTTCCTGCTGAGAGGCAGCAGTTTCATGAAAACAAGGACTCCAGCCCGCTTGGTGAGTGAGATTTCAATGTTAACATCCCACCCATTTCCTTCGGATGGAAAGAAATGCAGTCGGTTCAACACTCGAGATGCACTTCCGTCTCACAGCTCTTCTGTTCACACCAAGCAGATTGCTCCCGTGTTCCATGTGCGTATTTTGAACCCAAGGCTGGGTCAGAAAGGAATAGGCTTCTCGTGTTTATGGTTTTAAAATAATCTTACAAATTGAAATGGAGTATCATTCTCGCACTCTACAAGCTTTAAATGTGTGCAAAGAAGTGCATTTAAATGAGCCTAGCATTGGAACATGAAAGATTTAGTCTCCGGCCACAGCAGTCCTGGCACTAGGTTATTGTTCCCTAACTTCCTGCGAGAACTTCTTTCTGGTGAGTAACTCACCCCCTTCGGGTTTGCTGTTTGCTTTAATAGTGTTCAATGATTATGCAATTAGCTCATCACCTGTTCCACATTCAGTATTTTCCTTCTTGCTGCTTGGATTGTTTACTGTAGGGACCTTCTGAAGTTCTGTGTATAGAATATTAAGTGGAATGATTTACCACTTTTCCTGCTCCAGAGTCATCCAACACAGAGTACCTTTCTCCACAGCAAAGACTGGACACTTTGAGGGACAATGCTTCCCGCCGGCTCCGGATCCTAGAATCAAAGTAAGATGTCTTTCAGTCTTTAGCCTCTACAGTGGGACTCCTGTGGCTATATACTTTACATTTGCCTTCAATTCTAAAGAGACTTTTAAGTAAACACATTTCATTAGCAAACAGAAATATTTGATACGGAGCTAGTATAGACTTGAGACAGGAAAGTACTTCTTCGAGAGTGCTGGTAGAAATAAAGAGTTCTGAAATCTTAAGTAGAAATGGGTGACTATCTTTTTATGGTTGTTTATTCATAGACTTTTAAACAAATTACTTATTTATTTTTATTTTATGTGTTTGAGAGCTTTGTCTGCATGTAAGTACACTCATGTCGTACAATGCCCACAGAGGACAGAAGAAGGCATCAGATCCCTTGGAACTGGAGTTATGGATGGTTGTTAGCTGCCGTGTGGGTGCTGGGATTCAAACCTAGGTCTTCCTCAAGTGTAGTCAGTGCTCTTAACTGTTGAGCCATCTCTCCAGTCCCTTATTCATAGAATTTTGAGAAAATCTATTTTCATTGTGTTTTCATATTCAAAAATATTGTAGATTATTTCACCATTTAATGTTTATTTTGCATTATATACAGAAGTCTGAGATAGTCTTCATTTAGTATAGGCTCTAGTTTTCCCTGAAGAACCTTGTTTCAAAAGATTTAATGGTTGTTTAAAGGATTTTATTGTTGTGAACATGGGATTCCATTGTAAACTTGTAAAATAAATGAAGAATTATGCAGTCAGCAGAATTGTTCATTATGGTAAGTTCTTAGAACCCTCAGTGTGAGGTCCACCAATGACTGTGTGTCTCTCCACATGGTCACTGTAAGATCAGAAGTCCATCTCCTGCTTTAGAAGGGACATCCCTAACCCTTATGTCCAGTCCAATGGACACCTCGACATGGCATCAGCTGACTCCTTGATGCTCTGAGGAAGTGAAAGGTGTAGAGAGTATCTGTAGGAACACAAACACACTACTGATGACTGTGCTGGATGAAGGATGCTTAGATCTCTACCCATCACTGCACTTTGAGAAGAAAAGTGGTATGTGTTTGATTTCCGTGGAGGCTGATCATAACTGGATCACCTCTGAGAGCAATGTGGCCATCCATGCTCATGCCCATCCTCTACATAAGAATGCTTTCTCTCTTTGTCTGGAGGTCCCCCTTCCTTTGAAGATGCTCAGTAGACCAAGAGCTAAAATGGATTTATGCATTCATCCCACTCTCTTTCTGCTTGTGAAAGGAATGAAATTATTGTTGAAGTCAGCCATCTTAGACTCGTGTTCTCCTGATCTCCAAAGACCTGCGCATATGTGGCCATTGTATATGTTGAAAGCACCTGATACAGCCTTACCGTGTTTCCTAGCCAGAGTGATCACATGCTCCCAAAGCAAACACTGAGAACTCAGTGCCAGAGTTAGAAGCACATATTGCCACACCCACGTATATGCAAGCCCAGAACCACTGGTTGGTCTAGAAAGAGCCTGACAGAGTGGCCCTGCTTGTAGCTGTAGGTTTTCTGCTTTTGACTGCTGCTATGATGGCCCAGGTTTTGTGCCGTGTGCTTGTTTGGGGGACTGGGGTGGGCATGTGGCAGCTGTCTGTGGCAGGCTTTTCCACAGCAGAGCATCATAAAACGAGTCGAAAGTCATACCGCACAGTGTATTTATAGCTGTTACATCATACTCACCACCATCAGCCAAAGTAAGCGTCCACCCAGCTCTGCTTTCCAGGGTTAAGAAAGTCTCTCTCCGTATCAGGTGGTGTAGGAAGCAGTGTGCGTTTGCTCCACACTAACCCCAGCCCTGTGTAAATCCAGAGCTCCCTCTCTTTTCAATACACCTACAGTCTATTTTTCCCCAGATGTAAATAGGGAGATATTATAATTAATTACAGAGATTAATATAATTAACATTCTCCCTGTGATTAATATTGATTTAAAGCAGAGACAACAAATTTGAGACAGATGACAGATGAATTAAGGACAACGGCTGTGAGGAAGATTAGGGCAAGGATAATTCTCTCCCAAGATAAGTACCCAGAGCAGGCCGGCCAGTCTCTCCTTCCTTTGGTTCAGTTGTCTTTTATTAAGTGACAGGATTAGATTAGTTGAACAACAGTGCAGCATAATCATATAGCAATAAAATGCCTTTTATATAAAATTCATTAGGAATGTCCTGTTCCTTCCAGAATATAATTTGACTCCATTCTTAGTTTTAAGTTCCTTTAGTTTATTTCTTAAAATGAACTTTGTTTCTGTTGTGATCAATGTTTGATTGAATTTATTGCCCGAGGAAAAATAGATTATAAAATAATATCTAGGTTGTAACATTTTTAAATTGTGTTGTACAATTAATTTTTCCCATAAAGCATAATATATGGATGATCAGGGTGGTTGACGGAGCCCATGACTCAGTAGGTTTCTCCCATGCAAAATGTTTAGATCGAGGGGGAGGCATTTTTAGAAGGACAGATGCAAACACGAAGGGAAGGGATTGCTGCTAGTGGGTCCCAAACTATAAGCTATTTCTAGATGGTAAAAGGCCATCAAAAAATAACTCAGCGGGGGAGGGCTCCAGCAGAGTGGAAAAGACTGTGGAGGGACTGTGGGAGCAGCGGGGTCCTGGGCAGGGGCCAAATCACCTCCCTATTGGAAATACTGATGTGGAGTGTGTCTGTGTATGTGTGTCTCTCTGTATGCATGCATTTCTCTGTGTATCTCAGTGTATGTATGTGTGTATATGTGTAGGTATATATATGCTTTTATGTTTTTGCATGAGATTGTGTGTTATGTGTGTATGTGTAGATGCATGTGTGCATATGCATGTATGCATGTGTATGTGTGTGTATGCCAGTCCATGTGTGTTGGTGTGTATATGTATGTGTGTATATGTGTGTGTGAATTTGTATACGTATATGTGTGTGTGTGTGTGTGTGTGTGTGCACATGTATGTGTGCTAGAGGACAACTTGTGGGAATCCTTCCTTTCCTTCATCATGTGGTTCCTGGGGACTGAACTCAGTGGCAGGTGCCTTTACTAAATGAGACCTCTCGTCTCACTTGCTCTCTCTTCTAGTGATATTTTTTCATTTTTATTGTATTTTTGTAACTTCATAGAATAATTTTTTATCATATTTAGACCTCCTCCCTGGTCTGCACCCCCCCCCAATTTCCTGTAGTCTTTTATACAAATATTAAGTTCTGTGGATTCAAATTTGTGTCCCCAAATGCCCTTCCATGTGGATCCACCCACTGGAGCCAGGGCAACCTACTCAGTGTCACAAGCTTAAGGGAACTGGCTCTCCCTTTCCAAGCAGCCAATTGTTCCTCGGCTGTGGGTGGAGCTTTCACCCACTTCCCCATTTCTATGCTGAGATTTTGGCTTTATTGAGCTCTAGTGCTTTGTAAGACCAGAAGGTGCTGTTTTCATTTGAGTACGTGACTAAAGAGGATCACACAGAAGAAGGGTCTGTCATGGAACCCATGACAAATGAGGGAATTCGGAAGAGCTGAAGTGACGAGGTGACCTGCCTGTGCTCTGAGAACTCCTTTCAGTGTGGCTGCTTTGTACACACCTCACGTGACTAAAATTTCATGTGATAATCCACCATCTCCACCCTTTCAGAAATAGCCCTGGTCTTGCTATTGGTGCTCTGGACCAGCCTGGTGAGTTACCAGAACCCCTTCTACCCTACCCCATCTTATTATTTCTCGGATGGGCCAGATCTTACTTTTCACACTCTGGACCAACTTGGTTAGTTCATCAGAAGCCCCTCTAGACTGCTGCTGTCTCCACAGGGCTAGCCTGGTATCATGTCTGTCCCTTTAATCAAAAGTCAACAGTGAGAACATGAAGGATTGATCAACTAGCTATGCATACCTGATCCAAATCAACGCAACTATGACAACAACCAAAACAGAGCCCACCTTCCATCTTCCATTCAGTAAAGGGGCTAGAATTTCCTGTCAGATATAGAACCAAAAAAAAAAAAAAAGTCTACATCCATAGGTTATATCACAAAGTCACAGCAATATGAAAATCCAAGGCACTAGGTCCACACCAAATCCCACAAGTCCTATAGAAGTATTCTACCATGAGAACTACACAGAAGAACCCCAGGACACAGAACCTAAAAAATATCATGAACATGATCAAAAAATTCAAGCAGTTTAAAAGACGAATGAAAAAAAAAAAAAAACCACCTTAATGACCTCAGAGAGGGTAGGAATAAACTCCTGTGTGAATCTCAAGAAAGTAAAAATATGAGCGGAATGAAATGACCAAGACAATCCATTTGAAAAATGAATCAATGAAAGACATGTTGAAGAAAACTCAGGATGAAATGAAGCTGGAATTGAGTAACTCAATAACCCAAACAGGAAAGTCAGGGCAGGACTTGTCAGAAAAATAGCACCATGAAACAAATAGGCACGGCTACCCCAATGTATTAGTTACTTTCCCATTGCTGTGATAGACACCATCACCAAGGGAACTTACAGAAGGAAGAGTTTATTTGACGTATGGTTCAGGAATGCATGCATAATGTCAGGAGAGTCATGGTGGCAGGAGACGGCCAGAGCAGAAAGCTGGGAACTTTCATCTTCAAGAAGGTACAGGAGGCAGAGAGACACTGGGGCTCTTGCAAGGCTTAAGAACTCTCAAAACCCACCCCCCCAGGAATGCGTTTCCTCCAGCAAGGCTGCACCTCCTTAAACCTTCCAAAATAGTGCCACCAACTGAAGATAAAATCTTCAAATACTTGGAGCCTATAAGAGATATTCTCATTCAAACCACTATACCAACATCAGACATACTTACATTTCATCAAGTAGATTTCAACCTCAAATACTAACAAATATAGAATGTCACTACTAATTAATACAAAGATAATTCCATCACAATTGTAAACATACTATACATCCATCATAGAGGCACCCAGTTTCATAAAATAAACAGTACTTGGCAGAAAGGGGCATATAGGTCCATGCACAGTAATAGTAGGTGTCTTTAACACCCAAATCTCATTAATAGATATATCATCCAGACAAAAATAATCAACAGAGACCTCAGAGTTAAACATGTACCATAAATGAAATATACCAACAACATATCTAGAAAAACTTCCACTCCATGGATATGAAATACAAATTCCTCTCAACAGACCATGGAACTTTCTCTAAAAATAATATCACATTTTAGGACATAAAGCAATCCTTAAGTAATGCCAAATGTTGAAAAACATTCTATGTCTTATCAGCCACAGAGCAATAAAACTAGACAGCAACAATATGAGAAACTAAAGAAAATATGCAAATATTTGGATATTGAAAAAAGACACTGGAAAGAAGAGCAGATCGTTGAAGATATTAGAATGGAAACTAACTTAACAAAATGACAATCAAAAGTTGACTTCTCAGAATATTTGGGATATAGCAAAGGCAATTCTAAGAGGTATCTTTGATCGTTTATATTTTTAGAAATCAGAGATCTCAGATAAATGGCATTAGTCCTGCACATGAAGGTCTTAGAGGAAGAAGCTAAATCCAAAACCCTTTGAGGAAAACACATGATCAGCATCTAGGCAGAAATCAATGAAATTGAGACTAAGAGGAAAATACAAACAATAAGACAAAGATACGAGTTTCTGAAAAGACAAGACCAACAAATCCTTAGTCAAACTAACCAAAAGGGTGAGAAAAAAAGAGCCAAATTAATGAAATGTGAGACGAAAAAGGAGTCATCACAACAGATACCCATGAAATCCAAGGAGAATTAGAGAGTACTTTGCAAGCCTAAGGCAGACAAAAACTGGAAAACTGCAGAAAATTGATAAATTCCTAGACCTATATGAACTGATAAAATTAAGAAAAGATAAATCATGTAAACCTATATAAAGAAATAAAAAGAGATTAAAGTGATTATAAAAGAATCCCAACAAAGAAAAGCAGGGGTTAAGACAGATTCACTGCCAGACCTCTCTGTTTTCAAAATATTGCATAAAGGTGTTGCAAGGAAAGTAACCCCACTGTATTAGTTTTATCATTGCTGGAACAAAATATCCCACACAAGCAGCTTAAGGAGAAAGCACTTGTGTTTACTCACAGACCATCACAGTGGGAAAAGAGAGATGGCTGTTCGTGCCAGCTCGTTTTCTCCTTTTGTTGGGTAGGCATCCTCCAAAGATCTAGAGCTGAACGGGGCAGGTCTAGAGACCTACACTGAGATGCACTGCGTGCTCTGGGTAAAAGAGGAGGAGCGGTCACCATTTTGGAAACGGAGCCACAGACCACGGAGACACAGTCCGAGAAGCTGGTGGAGACCCGCAGACGTGTGTTTCAAATATGGGAAAGAGAAAGCCCATGAGAACCCATGCCTTTGTAAGCCACCCCTTCCTGAATGTCATAAACTATGCAAAACCCAAACAGAAGGTATTCTTTCAGGGTTTGTCAGCCCCGGGACCTCAGAGCGCACAGGCACGTGGGTCTCCCAAGAAGGGGGAGGGGAAAATTTAGTGCAACACCTTTCTATGCAGTCTGGAACCCTAACCCACAGAATGTTGATGTCGATGGTTAGAGTGGGTCATTCCACCTTAATTAAAGTAATCTAGACAATCTATCACAGACGTGCTTGGGGACCTGTTTACATGGTGATTCTAGATCTTCTCAAGTTTAAAGTCTATATTAACCGTCTCACCTACAAAATTCATTCTGTAAAGCCAGTATTACTCTGATACCAAAACTAGAGGAGAACATGAAGTGAACATCATAGACCAATTTTCCTGCTGATCATAGACACGATGTTCTCAGTAAAATGCTTCTGCCTTAATTTAGCAACACATTTAAAACACATGCACCAGGAACAGGTTAGTTTCATTCCAGGGAAGCAAGAATAGCTCAACATGTGCAAATCAATAGATGTATCACAATACATAAGTAGATTCAGAGGCAGAAATCACACGATCTTTCAATAAAGGAAGAAAGATTTTGGCAAGATTTAGCATTGTTTAAGGATAAAAGACCCAAAGAAACTAAGAATTTAGAGACTGTAACTCAACATAGTAAGCTGTATTTGACAGACCTATGATGAACATTATACTCATCAGGGAAAACTGAAAGTAAATTTTCTAAAGTTAGGTGTGGCATTTATTATTATGCCATATCATGATCTCCTGACAAATATAAGTAAAAACTTTAAGGTTGAAGAGTGGACTCAAACTCAGAGGACACTAGTTCCCCTAGCTGTTAGAATCATCTAGTCTCCCAGAAATGTCCTGGTGGATTTCTCTTGCCCCTTCAACCTATGCAGATGGAGCTATCTGTGTTCTCACCCTGTGCCAATGAAATTGTCCCTGGAACCCTGTTTCTCACACTGTGTCTCCAGTTCAGACCTCAGGCATAATTTACTCAAAACATTTTCTTGGCTTCATGGCTTCATGGATTCACTGAGGAAGTAGAAATTCAAGTTCTGTTCCACCCTTTATCTTAACAAACCATCGGACCTTTTTATCCCTACTCATTGATCCAAGGTCATGCATCCTTTCTCAAACTCCACTGTGTCCAGTGGGTGAGGTGTATTACTTGCAGAATTTTGATATGTTAATTCTGACGTATACCCACATTCATTCATTGTCTTTTGGGTATAGTACCAAACTGAGGTTGCCAAGGAAATCCCACAGTCATCAGTCCCAAGAGCTGATGTCTTTGCTGGGCTTAACTAAGTCTTTAGTCCAGATTTTGTCCACTAATGATAGTCCTTCACACAGGTACAAAAAGGGTTACTTGGCTACTGTCTTGGCTCTTGCTCAAGCTAGAGCCTGAGTTCTTAGCCATAGCAATAAGTTACAAAAATGAAATTAGAAAGATAAGAAAAGACTGGAGTCTCATTACTGCTATTTGCAAATGGTATGATCCTATATACCCTAAATACCCCACCAGAAGATTCTTAGATCCGATGAACACTTTTGGCAAAGTATCAGGATA
Organism: Nannospalax galili; assembly: GCF_000622305.1. Lineage (NCBI taxonomy): Eukaryota > Metazoa > Chordata > Mammalia > Rodentia > Spalacidae > Nannospalax > Nannospalax galili. The sequence continues at coordinate 122,523 of NW_008332089.1, forward strand.
CAATTCAACATACAAAAGACATTAGAGTTTGTACATATAAATACTGAACATTATCAAAAGAAATAATAAAAATAGCATTCAAAAAACTTAAAATAACTTAGAAATAAACATTAGTAAAAGTGGAAGACCTCTACAATGACAAAATTATAGTATGGAAAAAAAATTGAAGGCAATCAAAGAGGAAAAGAACAGCCTTGCTTGTAGATTAATGGATTTAATATTGTGAAAATGTTTGTGTTATACAAAACAAGCTACAGGTTCATACCAATTGCATAAACAGTCCAATGATATTTTTTGCAGAAAGTAATTCCTAAATTTCTAATGGAAGCGAAAATATGCAAAATATGCCAAATGAAATCCTAAATAGAAAGAATAATTCCAGATATATCATCACAATTTACCTCAAATTACACTTCAGATTCATACTAACAAATATAGCCTGGCACTGTTACAAAGCAGACACATAGATTGGTTAGATAAGATAGGGGACCCAAAATAACTCCCAAAGATATACTCATCAAATTCAGTGTAAAACATACATTGGCAAAATCAGTCCCTTCAACATTTGATGCAGGCAAAACTAAATATTCACACATAAAACACAGAAATTAGATATCCATCCATATCTTGCCCTATATGAAAATTCAGTTTGAATGAATCAAATACCCTAATATGAGATTTATGCTGTGAACCTACTGGAGGAAAAAGGGGGTGAAACACTTTCCTGAAAAGGACCCCCAAATTAAAATGTTCTTCACAGTGAAGGAAATAATCTACAGAGAAAAAAGACAACTATAAAGTGGGAGAAAAATATTTGTCAACACTATATCTGACTGGGGATTAATATGTGGACTATAAAAGGAACTTAGAAAATCATACACGGAAAGAAATCGTTTAATCAAGAAATGGGCAGTTGAATTAAACAGCTGTCGAAGAAGAAATAAACGTGGCCAATTAATTTAGGAAAACACATTTTTGGAGAATCTAATTAGATAATTAGATAATTATTCATAAAACCACAGATTGAGTGGTGGAGTAAAAAAGATGGGATCTTAAAGTGGCTTTTATCTGCATTTCTTTAATTTCTAAGGACATTGAGCACTCCTTAGCCATTTTTATTTCTTCTTTTGAGAACTATCTGTTTAGGTCTATTGCCCATCTTTTTACTGAGTCGTTTATTTTCTTATTTCTTTCTTTTTTGAGTTCTTTGTATATTCTGGATATTAATCCTCTGTTGGATGTGTATCTGGTGAAGATCTTCCCACTCAGTGGGTTTCCTCTTCCCTTCCTTAGTCGTTTCTTTTGCTGTACAGAAACTTTGTAATTTAATGTGGTCCCACTTACTGATTGTTGTCCTTAGTGCCTGAGCAACTGGTGTCTGGTTTAGAAAGTCCTTTCCTATGTCTATATCTTGGAGGATGCTGCCTATGTTTTCTTCTAGCAGTTTCTGAGTTTCAGGTTTTATATTGAGGTAGGTCTTTGATCCTTTGGAGTTGACTTTTGTGAAGGGTGAAAAGGGTCAAGTTTCATTTTTCTACAAGTGGAGATCCAGTTTTTCCAGCACCACTTGTTGAAGACACTGTCTTTCCAGCATGGTGTGTTCTTAGCACCTTTGTTGAATATCGGGTGGCTGAAATTATATGAGCTCATGTTTGTATCTTTTCTTGTGCTCCATTGATCTACATGTCTATTTTTGTGGCAGTACCATGCTGTTTTATGTCTATAACTCTGTAATATAATCTGAGATCTGGTATGGTGATCCCCCAGCATTGTTCTTTGTGCCCAAGGTTTTTTTTTTTTGGCTATCCAGGGACTTTTGTGAGTCCATATGAATTTTAGGATGATTTTGTCAAGCTCTGTGAAGAATGTCATGGGTATTTTGATTGGGATTGCATTGAATCTATAAATTGCTTTTGGTAAGATGGTAATTTTCACAATATTGATTCTATCAATCCATGAGCATGGGAGGTCTTTCCATCTCCTTGTGTCTTCTTGACTGGCAAAGATCAAGAGAACAAAAGACTGCAAATGCTGGAGAGGATGTGGAGAAAGAGGAGCACTCAGTCACTGCTGGGGGAGTGCAACTACTATGGAAAGCAGTGTAGAGAGCCCTCAAAACCCTAAAATGAACCTACCATATGATCCAGGGGTACCTCTCCTTGGCATATACCTAAAGGACTCATCATACTGCAGAGGTACCTGTACATCCGTGTTTGTTGCTGCTCTCTTCACAACAGCTAAGAAATGAAAACAATCCAAATGTCCATCACCTGATGAAAGGTTAATGAAAATGTGGTACATCTACTCAATGGATTTCTATTCAGCAGTAAGAAAAGATGAAATTATGAAATTTGCAGGTAAATGGATGGAGCTGCAGAGTGATATACTAAGTGAAATAACACAAATGCAGAAAAGCCAGTGACGTTCTCCCTCATCTGTGGACTGTAGCACCAATCCCTTATATGTGAGTGTGTAAATTCTGATGTAACACCAGGAGCCAGGTAAAGGGAAAGGACACATGGAGGTAAAGGACAAGCATCAACCTGAAAGGGGGACAGTAGGGAACAGGTGTCACCTGAGGTAGATGGAAAAGGTGGGAGTAATGGGCAGGGAGGAGAGGAGGGAGGGACATGCAGGAACCATGGTGTGGGAAGGGAGGGAAGTCAGGAGAGGAAGGATGGTGGGGGTTGGAATGTATTGGGGAGCAGGATGGGGATAATGGGAGCACCATCACTAGGGAGGGAGGGAGGAGGGAAGCTGGATAGGAGAACAAAGAGAGGATATTTGTGAATCTCGGGGGGCTAGGAAACCTATAGGGAAAAGTGATGCCCTAGAAACCCTGTGAGAAATGCACACAGAGTGTCTGAACATTGATGCACATGTACACCTGGGAGCTGCTTGGCAGGGAACACAGTGCCAGATAGAAGAGACCTCCTTTAGAGTAACAAACGTTCCATACAGCATTCATCAATGAAAATTCTTTTTGCAATAGATGGAGGCTACTGCAGAGTTGCACATCTGGTCAGGCACAGAGAACATACTCCTGGGAGATACCCAGCACTAGGTCTTCAGTCAAATCTCTACAACTAAGGCTCATGGAAGATAGCAGGCTAAGGAGTAAAGAGAGGGATAATGCACCCCTCAACTCTCACCAATGAGGCTTCCATGTACATCAGAGTGCGATGCACACAGAAGGCCACATGGACTGAGGTTCACTGACAGTTTATTTATAGACATGGTATTAAAAGACAACCAACTTGCATAGGATCAAGTTGAAGTGATAACACAAATCTATTATTTATTAATTTTCCTCTCAAATAGCTCTTAATAAGCAAATCCGGTATCCAGGAAGTATTCACCATGGATCAAATATAACAGAATTTAAGAATAGCTTTGAAAGTTTTCATTAGTTTTCAATAACTTGACATCACAATATCTATATTGGCTTGATGCTGATCTGCTTTGTATTTCTGAAGTTGTTTAGTTCAAGGCGTCAATCTTTGTCATTCACATTTGAGAGAAGGGAGAGTAAACATAATGGTCTTTTTATGATCACATTTATTTCCTATTTAAAAGGCATGTATTTATATACGGTCATTCTTACAGAGTAATGCACGTGATACAAGGGAGCGTTTCATCATACCTGTTCTTCCTCTAGCATTTTTAAATGAAGGGGCGGAAAGCGGGGATGGGGTTCCGCAGGCAATCCTGTTGTGCTTTGAGGCCGACTGCATCATTGTTATATATGTGTGGTGTGTTTATTTTATGACTCTCTAGGAATGATGTAGCTCAGCAGTGCTTGGCCCCTGGGTAAGAGGAAACTATTGCGTTAGCCTTGGCTATAAATTGGCACCGCTGGGATGGACAACTACTTACATTATTATATGATTTTTCACAAGATGCTGCTGTGTGAAATACTTCCCATTTATCAACCCAGTAGCTGAATGGGTATCTCCCACAGCCTTTCTTGTCTGGGGCAGTCAGCTCCAGCTCTGGAGTGATGATTTTCAGGATGAGGGTGGAGGTTTTGGTCCCTGTATGATCCAGTTAATTTCTCAGAAAGTAACACCAGGGCACAGTCATCACCTGCACCTCTAACCTTTCTGTCTTCCTGGTACATGTTAAGGGTTATAAAAGTGACATGACACAAAAATGTAGGAGATGCAGCAGAATTCATCAACACTACATAGGAACCAGGTGCAGGTGTGTGCTCTCCTTTAACTGGGTATTAATCTTGCCCAGTGGACTTGAAGTGATATGCATGTACTTAAATGAATTTTTTTATTAAATAAAATAAAGTTCAATTGTTTGAATATTTAAAGATAAAACATACTAATGACAAAACTTGAGATTCCTTTTGTGTGTGTCTATTTGTGGAGGCCCGGGATTGATGGCCACTTTCCTTGATTTCTCTCTACCTTATATATTAGGGAAAAGCCTCTCACTCAAACCCAGAGCTCATCCATTATCTAGGCTAGCTAGCTGGCCAGCTTGCTATGGGGGTCCTCCATCCACACTTCCTAAGTGTTGTGATTACAGGTGGGCCTCATCCCCACGAGGCATTAAGTATCCATTTTAAGTCTGTGATGTACCGTGTCCACAGTCTTCAGAAGTGTGTCTTATGTGATCAAAAATTCTCGAAATATGATTTGAATGTACTGGTTCCCTCACCTTCTATAATCAAACTACTTCCTTTGAGGGGAATTTATTATTTAGTATCGTTTGAATTGATGGTGTTTTGTCTTTTAGATTGTTGAATCCTGGTATGTCCTAAGTTTGGTCTTCAGTGTTTCTGGTGATTACTTCTTGAAATGATGGTCTTTAGTGTTTCAGGAATGCTGTCCTTCCCAGCACTCTGTTTTAACCCCACTATAAATGGGATGAGGCTGGGGCTACAATTTAATGTATTCCTGTAGCTGTCCAGTCAAAAGTAATTCCTGACTCTGATTTCTTCAAAGACCTATTGTTGACATCAAAGTTTAATTCTCTTTGTCCCTTTTTATTTTACAAAACAAACTTAAAACTAAGCCCTGTCCGTACACTTGTTATTATGAATATCAATTACTGTGAATCACTTCATCTCTCTCATGGAACACAGATACACAGATAGAGTCAGAATAATATTTGCTCAGTGTTTATTATTAAAATTTTCTTTTGAATAAGGCATGGTAGCTCAGCACTCCGGAAAAAGGTGGATTTCCATAGTGAGTCCCATGCCAGTCTGGGCTACTGAGTAAAATGCTATCTCCAAAGGAAAATTTGTCTTTAGGACTTACTGATGTCTGTGTTTCTTCTATGCATAAATAAAACATCTTTCTTTTTTATTAAAAAAGAAATGATGGAATAAATTTTTCCTTAATGTTTTTCTGCCTGTCTGACAATATCTTTCAATTTCTTTTTTATTGATCTTTTAAAATTTCATACACTATTTCCCACTCATATCCAGACCCTCTTCCCGATCTATGCATCCCCCTATCCCCCTATTGAACTCTGCCATACATGCTGAGTCCTATTCATTCAGGTGTCTGTACCCAAATGTCGTCAGTGTAAATGCGTCCACTGGCGTCTAGTCAGCCCATCTGGTGGTCATATGTAAGTTATACTCTCCCTACCCAGCAGCAACGAGTCTCAAATAGCTCTCTATCTAGTACTGACCCACCACCTATTTCTCAGCTCCTCTTTGGGCCCTTGTTTAATTGAGCTGACATGGGTCCTGCATTGGACACCACCGCTGCCACAGGCACACATGAGTAAGCCTCCAGTGGCTTGGAAGACTGCCTCATAGGTTCATGAACCAGCCCCGGCTCTTACAATCTTTTTGCCTCCTCTTCCTCAGTGGTCCCTGAGTCATGGGTGGGTGAGGTTACATATGGGAGTCCCATCCTACACTCTACAAGTACCTTGTTCTCCAAAACTTGGCTAGTTGAGGCCTTCTATATGTAACTCACTCTGATGTACACAGAAGCCTCACTGGTGAGAGTTGAGGGGTACATTAACCTCTCTACCCCTTATTCCGCTGTGTTCCATGAGCCTTGGTTGTAGAGATTCGACTGCAGATGTGTCACCTGGTACTGGGCATCTCTCAGGAGTATGTTCTCTGTGCCTGATCAGATGTGCAGCTCTTCGGTAGCCTCCATCTGTTGCAAAAAGAAGTTTCTTTGATGAGTTCTGTAGAGCATGTTTGTCGCTCTAAGGGAGGTCTCTTCTATCTGGCACTGGATTCCCTTCCAAGCAGCTCCTAGGTACACATATGCCTTAATGTTCAGACACTCTGTGTGCATTTCTCACAGGGTTTCTAGGGTATCACTTAGAAAGATTCACACAAGATTCACTCATCTCTACTCTTTTTTCTCCCACCCGGCCTCCCTTCTCCCTCCTTCCTAGCCACAGTGCCCCCTTATTCCCACCCTCCCCCCAATCCCTCCTGACCCCACCATCTTTCCATTCCTGTCATCCCTTGCTCCCTCACACTGTGGTCCCTTGCACGTCCCTTCCTTCTCTCTTCCCTGCTGATTACTCAATTTTTCCACCTCCCTCAGGTGGCATCTGTTCCCTGTTATCTCCCTTTCAGGTTGTTTTTTCCTTTACCCCCATGTATCCTTTCCCTTTACCTGGCTCCTGGTGTTACTTGAGTTTACATATTCACATATAAGGGATTGATGCTGTAATCCACAAATGAGGGAAAACATACATTGCTTGCTTTTCTGAGTCTGTGTTACTTCACTTACTATAACACTCTCTAACTCTATCCATTTACCTGCAAATTTCAAATTTCATCTTTATTACTGCGGAGTAGAACTCCATTGAGTAAATGTACCACGTTTTCATTAACCGTTCATCAGTTGGGGGACATTTAGGTTGTTTCCATTTCTTAGCTATTGTGAATAGAACAGCAACAAACATAGATGTACAGGTGTCTATACAGTATGATGAGTCCTTTCGGTATATGCCAAGGAGTGGTGTAACTGAATTGTATGGTAGGTTCATTTTTAGTTTTGTGAGGGTTCCCACACTGCTTTCCATAGAGGCTGCACATGTTTGCAATCCCACCGTCAGCGAATGAGCGGTCCTCTTTCTCCGCATCCTCTCCAGCATTTGGAGTCTTTCGTTCTCTTGATCTTGGGCAATCTTACTGGGGTAAGAAGAAACCTTAAAGTGGTTTTGATTTTCATTTCTCTAATTACTAAGGATGTTGAGCACTTTTTAAGGTGCCTCTTAGCCATTTTTATTTCTTCAATTGAGAACTCTGTTTAGGTCTATCGCCAATCATTTTATTGGGTCCTTTATCTTCTTATTTCTTCCTTTTGTGAATTCTTTGTACATTCTGGATATTAATCGTCTGTTGGATGTGTATCTGGTGAAGATTTTCTCACACTGAGTGGGTTTCCTCTTCCCTTCCTTAATTGTTTCTTTTGCTGTACAGAAACTTTGTAATTTAATGTGGTCCCACTTACCGATTGTTGACCTTAGTGCCTGATCAGCTGGTATCTGGTTTAGAAAGTCCTTTCCTATGCCTATAACTTGGAGGGTACAGCCTATGTTGTCTTCTAGAAGTTTCTGAGTTTCAGGTTTTATACTGAGGTAGGTCTTTGATCCTTTGGAGTTCACTTTTGTGCAGGGTGAAAGTTTTGTGCAGGGTCGTTTCATTTTCCTACAGGTAGAGATCCAGTTTTGCCAGCACCACTTATTGAACATGCTGTCTTTCCTCCACTGTGTGTTCTTAGCACCTTTCTCAAATATCAGGTGGCTGAAATTATATGAACTCACGTTTGGGTCTTCTATTATGTTCTGTTGATCTATGGGTCTATTTTTGTGCCATGCTATTTTTTATTACTATAGCTCTGCAGTATAATCTGAGATCTGGTTTGGTGATTTCCTCCAGCATTGTACTTTTTGCCCGATTGTTTTGGCTATTTGAGCTCTTTTGTGGTTCTATATGAATTTTGGGAGTATTTTGTCAAGCTCTGTGATGAATGCCATGAGTAATTTGATTGGGATTGCATTGAATCTATAAATTGCTTTTGGTAAGATGGTAATTTTCACAGTATTGATTCTACCAATCACTGAGCATGGGAGGCCTTCCCATCTCCTGGTGTCTTCCTCGATCTTTCTTTAGAGTTTTGAAATTTTCATTGTAAGGATCTTTAATGTCTTTGATTAGGCGTCTTCCTATATATTTTAATTTTTTTTGAGGCCATTGAGAATGGGAGGGTTTCGTCAAGTACTTTTTCTGATTGCTTGTTATTGGTATATAGAAAGGCTACTGATTTTTGTTAGTTGATTTTGTATCCTGTCACTTTACTGAAAGGATTAATCAATTCTAAGAGTTTTGTAGTGGAATTTTTGGGATCTTGTTTGTATAGCATCATATCATCTGCAAATAGAAGTAGTTTGACCTCTTCTTTTCCAATTATTACTCCTTTAATTTCCTGCTCTTATCTTATTGATCTTGCAAGAGTTTCAAGCACTATGTTAAAGAGAAGTGGGGATAGTGGGCAGCCTTGTCTGGTTCCTGATTTCAATGGGAATGCTTCCAGTTTTTCTCCATTTAGAATGATGTTGGCTGTGGGTTTGTTGTATATAGCTTTAATTATGTTGAGGTGTGTTCCCTCCAGACTAATTCCTTCTAGGACTTTTAACATGAATTCATGTTGGATTTTGTCAAATGCTTTTTCTGCATCTATTGAGATGATCATGTGTTTTTTGTCTTTGAGTCCATTTATATGTTTTATTACATTCATTGACTTATGAATTTTGAGCCATCCCTACATCTCTGAAATAAAGCCAACTTGATCATGGTGGATGATCTTTTTGATGTGTGTCTGTATGTGGTTTGCAAGTATCTTGTTGAGTATCTTTGCATCTATGTTCATTAAGGATATGGGTCTGTAGTTTTTCTTTTTGTTGCAGGTTTTGCTATGAGTAATATTGGCTTCATAGAAGGAGTTTGGGAGTTCTCCCTCTGTTTCTATTTTTTAAAATAATTTAAGCAGTGTTGATTGTAGATTTTCTCTGAATGTCTGGTAGAATTCTGCTGTGAAGCCATCTGGGCCTCGGCTTTTCTAGTTGAAATATTACTGTTTCAACTTCCTTATTTGTTATGGGTCCTTTAAGGCTGTTGAACTCCTCTTGGTTTAATGGTGGTGGTGGCCATAATTTGAGGAATTAATCAATTTCTTTTAGGTTTTCAAATTTAATGGAGTATAGATTTTTAAAGTATTCCCTTACAATGTTTTGGATTTTTTGGTGTCTGATGTGATGTTTCCACTTTCATCTCTGATTTTCTTAATTTGGATTTTCTCTTTCTCTCTTTTGGTTAACTTGGCTAAGGGTCTATCTTGTTTAACTTTTCAAAGAACCAGCTCTTAGATTTGTTAATTTTTTTGTATTATTTTCTTTGTTTATATTTCATTAATTTCTCCTCTGAATTTTCTTATTTCTTCTTGTCTATTAGGTTTGGGATTGGTTTGTGCTAGCCTTTCCAGAGTCTTGAGTTGTACTTTCAAGTTGTTTACATGTGCTCTGATTTCTTAATGTAGGCACTAAGAGCTAGAAACTTACCTCTTAGGACTGCTTTTAGTGTTCCCAGAGGTTTTCTTTTGTTATGTTCTCATTTTCATTTTGTTCCAGGAATGCTTTTATTTCTTCCTTAATTTCTTCTTTGACACATTCATGATTCAGGAGTGTGTTGTTTATTCTCCATGAGTTTGTGTATTTACTAGAGGTTCCTTTGCTACTGATTATAAGCTTTATTGTACTGTGGTCTGATACAAAAGATGGAATTATTTAAATTTTTTGTATTTTTTTAGATTTGTTTTGTGCCCCAGAATGTGGTCAATTTTAGAATAACTTGTATGAGCTGCTGAGTAGAAAGTGCATTCTTTGGTGGTTGGGTAGACTGTTCTGTATATATCTGTTAGGTCCAATTCATATAGTATGTCATTTAATTTAGATGTGCTTTGTTTTTTCTTTGTCCAGTTGACCTGTCTATTGAAGAAAGTGGGGTATTAAAGTCACCCATTATCACTGAGATTGGTGCCAATCTCTGTTTTATAGTCCTGGACTACTGATTTTTATTAAATTAGGTGCTACAGAGTTTGGTGCATGAATGTTTATGATTGCAATATTTTCTTGGTCATTTGTTCCTTTGATTACAATGAATTAACCCTCCTTCTCTTCTGATGAGTTTTAATTTGAACTCTAGTTTTTCAGATATTAAAATTGCAACAACTGCTTGCTTTTTAGGGCCATTTTCTTGGAATTTTTTTTCCATCCTTTCACTCTAAGATAGTGTCTATCCTTGAAGGTGAGATGAGTTTCTTGAAGACAACAAAGTGATGGGTTTTCTTTCTTGATCCATTGCACCAGCCTGTGTCTTTTGACAGGGGAGTTGAGGCCATTGATATTTAGTGTTATTATTGAAAGGTGCAGATTGTGTACTCTCATTTTAATTTCTTTGTGTTTGTAGCCCTATTTTGTGTTTCCATTGTTATACCTTTATTTTCTTTCTGAAACCTTTTGGACATACTCATTCCTTTCTTCAGTCCTTTGTATTATTTCAAGTATTCTCTGCAGTGCTGGTTTGGAGGACATGAATTCTTTCAGCCTATTTGTGTCATGGAAAATTTTCTGTTCCCCTTCAACCTTGATCGAGAGTTTTTCTGTATAAAGTATTCAGGGTTGGCATCCATGGTTGTTTAGAATTGCGAATACTTTGTTCCATGCTCTTCTGGCTTTCATAGTTTGTATTGAAAAGTCAGCTGTAATTCTGATAGGTTTTCCTTTATATGTGACTTGTTGTTTTTCTCTAGCAGCTTTCAGTACCCTCTCTGTTCTGTACATTCAATGTTTTTACTATGATATGTTGTGGGGACTTTCTGTTCTGATCATGTCTTAATGATGTTCTCTGTGCTTCTTAAATCTCTGTAGGTATATCTTTCCTTAATTTAGGGACGTTTTCTTCTATAATCCTATTGAAGATCTGTTCAATGCCATTGGTTCAATTTTCTTCTCCTTCCTGTAGATTTGGTCATTTCATGTTGTCCCACATTTCCTGAGTATTCCATTCCTGTGGTTTTTTTTTTTTTTTTTTGAATTTTGGGTAGCCTTTGCTTAAGGAGTCCAGATTTTCAACTTTACCCTCCAGTCTTGATATTGTTTTCCATTTCATTCATTTTGCTTGTGAGACTTTCTCCTGTTGTTTCTACTTGGTTTATTGAGTCTTTCAGGCCCGTATTCATTTCCACTTTGGTTTTCTTCACTATTTCTATCTCTTTAGTGGATTCTATTTTCAAATTATGAATTGTTTTTGATATTGCATTAAGCCAATATTTGTATATTCTTGGGCTTCTGTCAGAAGTTCATGCCTTGCCTCTTTCAGCCCTTTGAGTTGTTTGTCTGTATTTTCTTGAAATTCTTTGATCATGTTTATGATTGTTCTTTTAAATTCTGTGTCCTTGGTTTCTACAGGGTGGTTCTCAATGTTCTGCCCTTCTGCAGGACTCATGGGTTTTGTTGGGGACATATTTTCCTAGTTTTTCATATTGTCTGTGTTTTTGAGTTGCCGTCTGGGCATATGGATGTTCTTTGTTGGTTATGTGTTAAACAGGGATGTCTACTCTGCTTTTGTTTAATTTCATTTGGGTTCAGAGTCCTGGCTGAGCAGGTCTGTCCACCTGATCCTGAGGCTGGGAATTTGGCAGTAAGAGGGCCGCCTGGTGAGAATTTAGGGATCTACAGTAGGGTGAGTGTTTAATATGGTTTGGGAAGGTAGTCCTGTGATTTGGGGTTAAGGAATAGGAGCCAGCCTGTGAGAAAGGCCTGTGGCGAGAATAATCATCTTTCAGTTTCTTAAAACACATGCATTTCCAGCACAGGGAGAGGAAAGGTAGAAGAGCTCTTTGTTTTGACATGCTTTTCCTTCCAGAATTCTGCAGCACTTAAAGTCAGTTATAAAGATAAGCTGAATGCAGTTTTAAGGTGACAGTAAGGTGGCAGAAGTGGGATTTCCTCTTGAATGATTTTTGCCACATGTAGGTAACACTGTAGTTTGTACAGCAGAGCCTGGGAGTCACCATCTTTATCAGAGGACATGAGGGCTGAGATCTCATCACAGATAAGGAACATTCAAGTTTCCATGCACTTTTCTGAATGTCACCCAGACTGAGGTGGTCCATTTGTGAGAGAAAAAAGTTCTGTCTTGTTTTCTCTCTGTTCTCTGAACCTTTTTGACCTCCTGAGAGCAGCATGCCTCCTGCCTGTCCACCACAGTCACAGGCTTTGTATTATCATTATGAAGGGTCTTGAAAAAGATGAGTGAAGTTAGACATTTTTTTCCATGAAAAACAAGTGTTTATTAATGTAGAGAAAGAAAATAAATACTGCAAAGTGGCCCTGTGGGGTGCAGTAAGGTTTTGATTGCCAGATGCTGGGGAGAATCACATGCCTCCTCTGTGTTAGGCTGGAGTGAGTTAGGAGGTCTCACAGTCAACGGCTGCTGCATCTTCTAATCCATCCACCCTAACCGCTACTCGTGACCCTGCTGTGTCCCTTGTATTTCCTTCTTACCTTGTCTTTTTAAATTTGCTAAGAAATGGAATGAGTCTGTACTCATTCACTTGATCACATGACAAAGAATGTCATTAATTTGAAAGCCCTGGATGTCTAGGGTCTTTCATATGATCCAATAGTGTGAGGAAAACCTAGACAAATAAGCCGATACCTGTGTACCAGTGCCAGGCTTCACTGAGCAGTAGTCTTTCTGTGATTCTTAAATCCCTGAGCTTTGTCACTCAGCCTGGTCTCCAACCTTGTTACCAGCAGCATCCCGTGGGTGAACAGAGCATCTCTGCCGCATTAGGAGGGCGATACCAGGCCAGGCATGGGTTCTTATCAACCTAATCTGAATCCTCAGAAACTTGTATAACCAGTTGTGAAAGCTTAGCATAGCAAAAGCTATAAGAAGCTAAGGTTGCTGTCACTAAAGTATATAATAAAATTATAATAATTCAAAGAGGGCAACTCTGCTGGCAGTTGTGCCAGAGATAGGCATCTAGGGTAGTAGGGGTTGGTGCAAGATGTGAACCAACAAAAAAAAATCTCATTTTCAGATATGGAAAACAGGCAGCACCAGACAACTGTCCCTGAAGGAAGGAAAACAGGGAGGGTAGGGTACAGGAAATTCAACTCAGACCAGGCACCAGGCTAGCTCCCCAGGCACCAGGCTAGCTCCCCAGGGGTGCAGGATGCAGGAGGCTCTCCATGCCTCCAGGTTTTCTCCACCCAGACTCCCACTTCTCCTGTTGGTATGGTGAGATATCACAGCATTCTTCAGGCAAGTGACTTCTCCATATGGCCTATTCAGCCTCTCTTTGAATTTACTCATTAAATCACAACTCTGTATGCCAGCTCCCATTGATAATTATACTCACGCAACAATTTAAATCAGTGTTATTTGGATGTGTATGTTTACCACTATTTTTAACTTAACTCCTATTAGCAGCTAGCAAATGTCTAACAAATGGAGGAGTGAGTGGCTTGTCTTTGTGTTTTCATTTTGACTTGAGCACACGCTGGATTTTATTAATGGCATTTCACAACTTCTCATCACACAGCGAAAACACTTGAGGCAAAGTGTGTCTCTACTAAAAGTGTCACTTTTTCTATTTAATATAGAAGTTGTTTTATTCCTCCAACTTCAGTGCGGCATTCAAATATATTTACTACCATTTGCCGTTCACTCACTGAAAGGGCATTTATTGACCTCCTAGTAGGTAACCAGTCAGCTGCTACAAACCATGCAGACAAAAGACAAGCCTGTGGACCATGGCTATGTGGGTCTGGGGCTCTTGCTGTTGGTTATTGGTTTTTTGTTTTTTTTTAATATATATAATTTATTATTTTCATTTTTTATTTTATGTTTATAAATGTATTGCCTGCATGTATGTGACTGCACCCATGTCGTGCAATGCCGTGGAGGTCAGAAGAGGGCTTCGGATCCCCCTGGAACTGGAGTTAAGGACAGTTCATAGCCACCATGTGGGTGCTGGGAATCAAACCTGGGTTCTCTGCAAGAGCAGTCAGTGCCCTTAACCTCTGAGCCATCTCTCCAGCCCTGGTTATTGGTTTTTAAGAAAAATGATACAACAAATGAAACAAATCTCAGTCCTCCTTCTCACTTCCCACAAATATCACGTGTATATAAAATAGCATTAGTCATGTGTGGCTAAAACCTTCCCACCATCTTGGAAGGAATGGAGGGGACATGCAGATTTCCACCCTGAGGCCAGCATGTCATTACATATAACCAATGTGTTCATTGCTTACAACTGTCTCTAGAAAACACAGGAGAATGTGTGTTTAGTGTATATTGTGTATCTATTTAGAAAACAAGATGGGATTTCCTTATGTCTGTTTTTTAAATATTTTATTTTTTTAATTTTCACTGATGTGTATGAGTGTTGTCGGCATGTATGTAAGTGCATCCATGTCGTGCAGTGTCCATGGAGGTTGGAAAAGGGCTTTGACCCCTGAAACTAGAGTTACAGATGTTGTTAGCTGCATGTGGTCCTGGGAACCCAAATAGCCAGTGCTCTTAAGCACTGAGCCATCTATTCAGCCCCTTTACCTCTGTTTTTAACTAAACTAATGATTTTTAAACTGTCCATATCAGCATGTGCATATTGACGTGATTTTTTTGAGCAATATAACGTTATACATAAACCACAGTCAGTGTAACTAGGCAACTTTTGATCAGATCCCCAGTTTTTTGGGTACAAAAGCATTTTGATAAATGTTCACTGTATGGTAAGTGAGGTCTCATCAGTGCAGAATACCATAGAATAGTATTTAATAAATTGAATAAAATCATAGATACCATAGCGTATTATTCTAATGTTATAGTTGCACTGTAGGGGACAGTCTAGCAGTTCAGTGATGTCTTCAACCTCCTCATTTATTGCTGAGCCAGAACTCACACTTGGAAATTACCAAGTTTTAAACTAGTGTTTCTTTTTTTTTTTTCCAGCTTTTTGAGACAGAGTCTCCCTGTAGCCCCAGCTGGTCTGGAACTCACAGAGATCCACCTCTGCCTCCTGAATTCTGGGATTAAGGCCTGCACCACCATGCCCAGCAAACTAAGGTCTCTTTTTAAAAAACATTTTATTATTTTTATTTTATGTATATGAGTCTATTGCCTGCATGTGTATAAGTACAACTGTGTTGTGCAGTGGTCATGGAGGTCAGAAAAGGGCACTGGATCCCCTGGAACGGGAGTTACAGATGATTGTTAGTGACCATCCAGGTGCTAGGAATTGAACCTGGGTCCTCTGCAAGCACAGCCAGTGCTCTTAAGTGCGGAGTCATCTCTACTGCCCCTAACTAGTGTCTCTTTGTTTGATGCAAGAATAAGGTGGTTTTTTTTTTTGTTTTTTTTTTGTTGGTTTTTTTTTTTTGAGCAAGAGTCTCACTATGTAGCTGTGGGCTAACCTGGAACTTTCTGTGTAGACCAGATTGGCCTCCAACTCACAGAGATCCTCCTGCTTCTGCCTCCTGAGTGCTAGGATTAAAGATATGTACTACCATGCCTGGCAGGAACAAGATTTTATCCATATGAATCCTCCTCAATAAGACACTTAGAATTCAAATAGCATCCATAGGCCTGGTGAGCAGCCAGGGTCCTGAATGTCCCCTGTGCGACTCACACAGAAGTAATGACCATTTCTTTGACCAACAATTTGGAGTAAAACTTGAACGTCCTCTTGCTGTCCCCATGCTTCTTGTGGACATCAGCTGATATGAAGCCTGGTGGTGGCTGGCAGATGGCAGCTTCGACCTCTGAGTTGCTGTGAGGAGCCAAGACAGTCCATGAAATGATTCTTAGAGCAGCACCTTGACAAGGCCGGGAGCGCCTTCATCAGAACCTGCCAGGTGCTGCGGTGATGTCCTGTCAATACCATGCTGTCATGGCCATCCTGACACAATGCCTGTTCTGTCCTGTAACTGTCAAGGATTCTCTTAGCCGTGGCAGGCCCACTAGGTATTGTATTTGAGTCTCTTTCTTCTTTTGTAATCTCATTTGATCGCAGATAAAGTCAAGGTCTGATCAATGAATCAGCATAAGTTTCTAACGAATAAAAACTTGGTGGGTAAAATGAATGATGGGAGGGGGAGGCACAGGAGGAAACAGAAAGCAGGTCCAACCCCTGCACGCGCGCTGGCACAACCTGACCTCGATCTTTTGCGGGGGGAAGGTCTTGTATTTTCTCTTTCTTTTGTTAATACCTGGAAGACTGTATGACTAAAGGTGTCCAGTCTATTCCTTAAACCTACAGTACTTCTGACTGGACACTTCTAAATGTTGGAATAGTGTGCTCTGAACCCTTACACTTTAAGGCTCAAACAGCTCCTGAGCCACCTGGACTTAAGTGTGACCATCGGAGACCACAGATGCACAAGCAGTGTTTACTTACAACAGAAGCAACCTCTGCTCCCACAAAGCTGCCTTCCCAAGAACAAAATTCGCTCTTTCAGTTGTTCGATTCTTTAAAATGTTTTATTTTGGAAGAGTTTAAATCCAGAAGAAATTGCAAAAATAGTTTTATTCCCATGTGCCCTTCCCACACCTTCCCCTGGTGAGAACAGCTTGGGAAACCACAGTGCAATTATCAAAAGTGCACATTGGACTTTGATGCCATGATCAAGTGTTAACTGGAGCATCACATATTTCCAGTGAAGAATATTGCATACAATGTTCACTACCTTAAACCTTGTCAAACATAAAATTGTCTACATCATTATAATCTCCACATTTTAAGAATTTTATCAATGTTCAATATTGCATAAAAACTCTTTGAATGTCTTCACTTAAATCTAATTCACTTGTCATAAACTTCAACATACAATTCAATAGATCTTAACATATTCACCGAATTATACGGCTATCAACATCATCTAATTTTAGGATATTTTTTCTTGCAAAAGGAAACCCTTTACCCTTAAATAGTTGATCCCCATCTCCTCACCCATAATGTCCGTAAAGCCCAAAATTAAAAAAAAGTTCCCACCACTGCAGATTCCTCTGTCCTCGACATTGCACATGGATGAAATCTCAGAACATGTGATATTTTCTGGCTGGCTAGATTCTTTTACAACGCGATGTTGTTAAAGTCCATCTGTATATTAGCATATTACACAATTCTATTCCTTTTTGATTGCTAAGTAATACTCCATTTCATGGGCATACTGCTTTTACTCCCATTCACCATTTTGGAAATTCAGATTATATCTACGATCTTCTTATTGGGAAGAATACTGCTAGGAAGAATTGTGTTCATGTTACTTTGTGGTCAACTGCTACCAAGCTGTTGAATCATGTGGGTGCTCTGAATTACCACACACTCCACATCTTGCTGAGTTGTGGCAAAGATTGGGCTGTATAAGTTGCCTCTGTTTTTCCGAAATAACTACAGCTGTTCTGCATTGTCAAAATGTAACGAGATCTATTTTTTCCATATCACCTTCAGTAAAATTTGAAATTTAAGTACAAAACCTGTCATGATAGCTATCTCATAAGCACAGACTGGTATCACACCATGATTTTCACTTTAATTTCCATGATGGTCTTCATCATCAGACATATGTCTGCCCCACATGTCCTCCTGGCTGAGGGAAGAGCCTCTCAATCCCTGGCTGGATCTTTTTCTTAGTTACACTTAAGAGTTCTTTGAACCTATGGACACAGTGCTCATTCATGTGGTTTTAGGAAGTTTCCTCTGGTCTCTGACCTGCTTTTCATCCTCACTGCAATCTTGAACAGGGAAAAGTGACTTTTAATTTTAGTAAATTCCCAGAGCAAGTTATACTTTGAAGGACTGTTCTACTGGTTTATGTCTTAAGAGCTTTGTCAAAATCTGGATTTTATAGAGCTGTCAGCCGGTGCGTGTATAAGCATAAATGTTATATCCATGCAGGGGCATATCACTCACCAGTACAAAACAAACCATCTACAATGTGTCAAAAACAGGGCTGAATTTAGGAGACACTATGCTAAATATGGGACTTCAGTAGGAAAGACTATACACTGTCATCTTTGTATGATTAACAGGAAAGTAAAGTGGTCTGTGGCTGGAGTGGCATCACAGATATGTGACGAATGGTCGAGGGGGAGTATTTTGAAGTGACAGGGTTGTTCTAAGAGTAAATTGGGGCAGAAATGGCGGAGCTACATAAAACGTCTGAACCACTGAACCATACTGACAGATTGCACAGTCATTGATTATTCTTCAACCACAACCACAAAAAGTTTGACCAGGTGGTTGTTAGAATCTACCTCCTCACTCACATTCACACCCCCCCAAGATCATAATTCATAAGGCGATAATTAGTCAGCAAGTGTCTTAGCACCGTTTTGGTCCTGCTGCCCTGTGTCCCTACAGACCTGATTCTGGGGTATTCTCAGATAAGCACATGCTGACTTGGACAGGCTTGAGGCCACCATGCTGAGTAGACAAGTGTGAAATGTCCAGTGGTTATGGCCAGGAGGCCCAGGCACTGAGCCTCAGCACAGCTGTGAGGTGGGCAGGCATCCTGCCTGCCCCATGAGGCCAGGGTGTTGGAAATAGGGCTGCAAAAGCCAGGGCCAGAAGGATGGCACTGCTAGTTCCAGGTTCCAGGGACAAGGCATGTCTGCCTCTAACAGCTGGAACAACTCAGGTCACTTCTCTACAAGAATCTTCAGAAGGCCTGCAGACCTGCCCCAGTCTCGACACTGATCTTGTGAAATCCACCTTGGAGTTCAGACATCCAAAACCGAAGGTCATAAACCGGTGTTGTTTTAGTTTCCTAGGTTCGTATAATTGATTTAATCAGCCACAGGAAATGAGTGCAGAGTCTATCTGATCTGTGTCTACTAAAACTTTCACATCTAAAATATGCTCGTGGTGGTGAGGAGTCACTTCTCATTGACTAACTTATTCATAAGGACCCTTCATTAGATGAGCAGATGTGATTTCTATTGACAAAATTGCTTTCTTTTAAACTGAAAGACAGTGTTTAATTATACATGTAATTAAAAGTATCTATCAGTCAGCTCAACAATGCCTGGTATAAGCTCATGAATTTTCTTTTCAAGATGCAGCACTGAGATATCACAAACAAACTTGATGCTGTGTTTTATTCTTCTGATCCATACATTAATCACTGAAATCAGAATGCTAAGGAATTCCCAGCAGCAGTTAAGAGGCATGGTGCTCACCCTGCTGTGGCATACAGGGCTCTACACATTGTCCAGATGTGGTGATGGGTCAGGTCTGCCCCACATGCTCACTTATAGACCAGGAGGTTCATGGCACTGGAACTGGTCTTTATTCTTTCTACTTTGTCTGACCTCAGAATAGAAAAATAACTTTATCTGAGAGCATGCACTCTATATCAGTATCACAGAAAATTTCATAATGCAAAGTGACATAATTTTAGCCTTAGGGATGAAGATAGATAGGAATATCAATGACTACATTTAGTATTTTTAACCTTAATCACAATACTCGGTATTTATTCAATAAGCATTTAATGAATATCAGGATGATGGAAGAAAGTATTTCTGCATGACTTTGCCATTGCTAGTATATTTGAGTCCCAACTTTATCTGAATAGAATGTCTGAGGTGACGATTATGGAAATTGAGAAGAAGCTATTATAGTCGACCACAGTGCAGCTCTGGGTTTAGTAGTAAGCCACTCTATAGCTCAATTCCCCATCTGAAAAATAAATACAATCAAGGTCCCTATCTTGTGTGGTCATTTTGAATATTATCTAAGCACTGGGCTTAAAACACTTAGCACAAACATCTAACATGTAACCACCTTCAAATAAAGTTAACTAAAATCACTTTCATTCCCCACAGTTGACTTCTCTGTGGTTAATCAAAGTAGATGTTCTAGGCACTTCTTTACTTAAGTGGAGACACTAAGGAATAAAATAATGCCCATCACTTTGTGCGTTAGATGCTTATTTGAAAGTGACAGAAATGAAACTTGAACGGTTTAAACATGAAGAATGGATTTTAAAACATGATGCTAAGTGATGTATAGAACTCTCGGGGAAGCTAGAAAAGGGCCGTCCAATTTAGGCAGTGAGGCTACAGCTGAGGACGGACTGCTGTCCAATGCTTCCTGTCCACAGCAGACAACACAGTCGAGCCAAGTCTGCTGTCCCTCCCAGGACCTGGATGTGAGGGCTACGTGTGAATGCCGTTCACGCAGGGCAGGTGTGGACCCCTTCCCTGCAGGCTCAGGTCACAGGTTGGCAATTCACCTTATGGGTCACATTTCCTGCCTTATCTGGGAGACAGGCAGGGAGGAGACCACTCCATGTTCAGTTTCCCCAGGGAGGGGAAAGCTCTAAGGCTGGAGAGCTAAAGAAAAGGAAAAAGACCCTCTATGACTTCACATGTGCTAAAATAGACAAGTCGCAGACTTTCAAAGGAAGAAAATGTAAGTTTAAAGGTTATTACCTCAGATTTAATTTTGTGTGAGTTTAACACCTTAGGTATCTTTTTATCATAGGTTGTTCTTATCTTCCAAAGACTGAGTCTTTTCTCTTTACCTGCTGTGATTCGTGCTGTGCATTCTGTTTTCTCTTCCCCTGGCACTGCGTGACCCTGGCTGAGTCCGAAGGGCAGGGCCCCTGGGTTGGGCTGCAGTGCTGACAAGGACTTCAGTCCAGATGTACCTGACATGGTCAGAGGGGATCCAGCCCACTGGACTGTCCCTTGGTATAGAGTTGAGTCACCCTGGATTTCACCCCACACTTTCCAACAGCTGCCCGTGTCTGCCCACTAAGGACAAGCACGGAGCGGAAGCATCGGCTTGGGGTGGTTAAACAAAGCCTTTTTTTGTATTTCCAGGGCCATCCTCAATGCTGCTCCAAAGAAACAATGTCTGTAGGGTGAATGTGGTAAATGTGTCCGTAGAATGATATGAAACCTTGACACAATGGTAAATTCACAAGTCAGGCAACAAATTCTTGCTGCAGCCTCTGGAAAAAGCCATTATTCCCATTATGGTACAGATTTGCCTTTCACTGAACAATCACAAGAAGTGTCACATTTAAATATGGATGAGTATGTGTGCATATAAATATTCATATTTGTACAGCTTATTAGTTACACCTAGGTTACTTAGCCCAGGGGTATGGTAATATAATTTAAAATATACATGCCTCATTTCAATATTTGAAATTTTAAAGTCTTTGTGAATTATCTAGTACTAGTAATGTCAATATAAAATTCTATTATAATAGTGATAAACTTTAAATATTTATATAAAATATGAAAAATATTCCATTTTATATATTCTTTTCTAAAATTTTAGTTTATGTGTATGAGTAGAATGCCTGCATGTGTGTAAGTGCACCTGTGTTGTGCAATGTCCGCAGAGGTCAGAGGAGGGTGTCCGATCCTTTGGAACTGGAGTTTGAGTTGTTAGCTCCCATGTGGATGCTGGGATATGAACCTGGGTCTTCTGCAAAAGCGTTCAGTACTCTTAACCACTGAGCCATCTCTCCAGCCCTATTGTATGTTTTCTTACACACAATATTTTCTATTCCATTAGCTAGATTAGATCTAAATGCTGGTTGGTGAACTACAGAAACTTTGAGTCAAGGTGTAAGGCAGGGTTAAGGTCATAAAGAAAACCCACTCATTCAATGAGTGCACAAGCCAAACAAGTTTTGGAAGCCTGGATTTTCCCAGGCATACCATTTTCCAGTGGCTTAAAATGGATTTCTGAAGCCACATACAGAAGACTAGAGAAAGATCCGAGTTCCCGTGGATGAGGAGAAATTGGAGTGGAGACAGCTTCCTTAAAGAGAGTAGTCTTGTGGCTAGACAGATGCCTCCGCTGTTAAGAGCACTGGCTGCTCTTGCAGAGGACCCAGGTTTGATTTCCAGCACCCACAAGGCGGCTAATAACCGTCCATAAGTTCAGTTCCAGGGAATCTGACTCCCTCTTCTGACCGCCACAGCCACTGCACGACACAGGTGCACCTACCTACATGCAAACAATACACTGATTCCCATAAACTAGAATAACAAATGCAGTATTTCTCAGAAAATGAGAGAGCAGTCTGCTGGGTCACAAACCAGCAAATGTCCTCGCTGCATACTAAATGTGAACACCTGGTTTACCTTAATATTGGGCAAGTAGTGCCTTTGGGATCCCAGAAGAAGCAAACAAATAAACGGAGAAGCAAAATATGCTGAGCATGTGTGTGAGAAACAGACACCCACTCAAACCCACTCGGAAGGAGCACGGTTTCTAAGGTCTGTAGATGTTAAAACTTGGTTTAAGAAGCTGTCAAATTAAGTCTCTATCTAAATCATGGAAGAAAAAAGATGCAATTATTTTGATTCATTAAGAAAAATATCACAGGAAGAAATATGCAGTGAGGGCAGATATTACAGCCAGCACTCATGTCACATCTAATAGACGACGTATGTGAGGGCAGATATTACAGCCAGCACTCATGACACATCTAATAGACGACGTATGTGAGGGCAGATATTACAACCAGCACTCATGTCACATCTAATAGATGACGTATGTGAGGGCAGATATTACAGCCATCACTCATGACACATCTAATAGATGTATATGATACACCTAATAAAATTAACGTGATATAAACATGAAGGAACAGTAAAATAGAACATGTTATACCAAATCTAAATGTTGAATCCAATGTGAACTCTAGAGGGGAAAAATTATAATAGAACTTGAATGGCTAGATGCCTGAATAAGCAAAATCAGAGGCGAATTAGAAATAGAATCGAATGACATAGATTGTATGAGCAGGCATGTACCTCATACCACTGGGTGCTGAGATACTAGGTGCCTGTGGGAAGGCCCAACGCATTCAACATCAGAACTCCCAAAGAAATAGAGAACAAGTCAGATGGTGTCATTTATGACTGAACACATTTGTTGAACAACCAATATACACAAGGGAGGAACCCAGTGAGTTTCAAACAGAATGTTCTAAATAGTCATGTGACTGTCTCAGTGAAATTACAGAGATACAAAATGCATAAAAATTGTAGAAGTGTTTGATTGCCTAAAATGTGATCCACAATTACCTAATGGTTGTGTTCTCAAGACCCACTGCAGAAGGTCAAGACAGAAGGTTGGCAACTGACGTTTGATGTCCTGAGAAATGTGGTCACTCTAGATTTTTTTTTGTCCAGAAATCCATCTTTAGGGAAAGGATAAAACTATTAAATCACAGACAACCACAATGGAAATCATTGTATGTTTTCTCTCTCCCAATCAAAAGTGAATGCTTGGTCATGGAAATAATTGAATGAGAATGCAGAAAAATTAGAGAAAATAAGTAAAATAAAGATGTAAATGACTCTAAATAGGTATGGATTTACAGAACATAACAATATTCAACATGTGGAACCAAATTTGATGTGGTAAATCATAGTCGATAATATTTAACAATCAGCGGTTACTTTAGGAAAACAGGGAGAATCTTATAGCTTAGGAAGAAAGTAAATATTAGTATCAGTTTTAGAATTTGATAAGCGTCATACAAACAATAACATTTCTAGATGAACCATAAAAGAAAGAAAAACTGAAAAGAAAGAATAACTGACTGAGTGAAAGCTTTCTGGGTAAATATAGCAGAGAGGCGTTTCTAATTATTTCAAAATGCATAAGGAGCTAGAAAATTTGAAATTGGGATAGGAAAGCAGCTAAGTACTGTGGCCTTTAATGTCTGAGCAGTCTTAACAAGTGCACTGCAGTAGATCACCCCACTTGAAGCGTAGATGACCCCTGAGGAGAGAGCTGAAGAGGAGGAAGGAATGAAAAAGCCCCAGGTGTGGGAGCGCACCGTGAGAGCTGCCCTCTGGACAGTGCATGGATTCAGCACTCATGAGCTCACAGCAGCCGTGCTCACCAGAACAGGATCTGTCATGATCAAGCCAACTGAAAATCCCTGCTTGGAGTTGGAAGGGTTCTCTGAGGCCCCACCCCTAGCTGACGAGAGACTGGCAGGTGATGGCTGCTCTAGGAGGGAGAGTCACTTTAATTTGGGAGGATGGCCGCTGGTATGCTGCACAGAGGTAACACTAATTCCACTCAGTGGGTTAAAAAGTAGATAAAATAGCCAGGCCTGATGGCACATGCCTTTAATCCCAGCACTCAGGAAGCAGAAGCAGGTGGATCTCTGTGAGTTCAAGGCCAGCCTGGTCTATATAGTGAGTTCCAGGACAGCTGGGGCTACAGGGAGACCCTGTCTCAAAAAGATCAAAAAAAAAAAAAAAGAAAAGAAAGAAAAAGAAAAGAAAAGAAAAATAGATAAAATAAATTATAAAACAAGGAGATGAAATCCAGAAGGAGCTCTTTATTGAAGGGATCCTGGGGAGAATGGGAATAGGGAGGGGTGGGCATGACTAAAATATGTTGTATACATGTATCAAATTTTCAAAGAATAAGTAAAAATATTACTAAGAATGAAGACATACTATTTATCACAAAAGAAGCGGATGAGAAGGGGAATGGCTTTAGAAAAACCCACCTGATTCTGGTTAGAAAAGAGCCAAACAAGAGCCAATTCAGGAGAAGAAAGAAAATATGAATTATGTAAATACCAAGAAGAAAGAAATGGGGAGGGACTGGAGAGATGGCTCAGGGGTTAAGGGCACTGACTGCTCTTGCAGAGAACCCAGGTTTGATTCCCAGCACCCACATGGTGGCTATGAACCGTCCTTAACTCCAGTTCCAGGGGAATCCGAAGCCCTCTTCTGACCTCTGTGGCATTGCACGATGCGGGTGCAGTCACATACATGCAGGCAATACACTCATACACGTAAAATAAAAATAATATTTTAAAAAAGAAAGAAATGGGGAATGAAAACAGGGTGTTTCTGTGGAAATGAGACAACTGTGTCTGTGTGTGCCACAGTGGTAATGATTTGAGGTACAGGCACATGACCAAGACCAGCCTTTAGGTCCAGAAATACAGTAAACGCCCGTGCCTGATCATATGTGCATACAGTGTCTCAATTTCTTGCTCTTTATCTCCTCTCTCTCTCTCTCTCTCTCTCACACACACACACACACACACACACATAGTGTCTCAATTTCTTGCTCTTTATCTCCCCTCTCTCTCTCTCTCTCTGTCTCTCTCTCACACACACACACACACACACACACACACTCACACACACACTAACTAGGGCCTGAGATCAAGTTTGTTGAGAACTCTTAGCTACCGTTCAATGTAAAATAACATTCTGATGGGAAAAAAGATTAATTTTGAGAAGCAAAACCATAGTATTGCAGGACAGCACAGACTGAGCTGAGGAGAGGGAAGAGTTGCATCTGACAGTGGGAGGGTTGTATGTGTGTGTGTGAGAGAGAGAGAGAGAGAGAGGGAGAGAGGGTCAGAGAGATTGAGAGACTGTGTATGCAAGTACATGTGTTTCTGCAGACAGGAAAATAATTGGTATTTTTGCTATTTTTATGTGTATGAGTGCTTTGCCTGCATGTGTGTAAGTGCACCATGCATGTGCAATGCCCACAGGGGCCAGAAGAGGGTGTCGGATCCCCCTTGAACTGGAGCCATTAGCTCCCATGTGGGTGCTGGGACTCAAACTCAGGTCTCCGGGAAGAACACAAGTGTTCTTAACTGCTGAGCCATCTCTCCAATCCCAATAATCATCTATATTTTAAAATATTAGGCCAAGCATGGTGCTGCACACCTGTAATCCCAGCACTTGGGAGGTGGAGGGAGAGGATCAAGAGTTCAAGGCCAGCCTTGGATGTATATTGAGTCCAAGGCTAGCCTGAGCTACATGAAGCCCTGTTTCAATGCAGGCAGGAAAGAGGATAAAGGAAGTGTGAGTGGTGAGCCTGACACGTTACCTGTGACAGCCTCTGAACAGTGCTGGACAGCTGGCCTTTGTGCCACACGTTCAGCAATCAGCACGGACGCGTTGAGGTAAGAAATTCTGCGGAGCATGCTAAAAAACAAACAGGCAGGTACAGATAGGTACAAATGGGCTGTGTGAATTGTATTTACAGGAAAGCTTGGGTTAGGAGGTGCTAGAGCAGTGACTGTGGTCTGTGGAGACGGGATGCTGACTCACAAAGGGAGTGACTAGGAGTCGGGAAGGACCTGTGAGTTCACAGGGCTGCCTGTTAGCAGGGCTGCTTGTGAGGAGGGAGGGTGGGCCTGTGTCAGACCTTCCCCTGAGCTGCTTGTGAGGAGGGTGGGCTCATATCTGAGAAACTCATCAGACAACAGGTTCAAGATCTCTACATTGATCAGCCTGTTACTTTTTAAAAAAATTTATTTTTAGTAAATTTTTGTGTATTTCATACAGAACATCTCAATCAATCTTAATCATCCTTATACCCCCTTCCCCACTGGCACCCTCCCATAGCCGCCCCCACTGGAATTCCTAACTCTGTCATTTGTGTTAAGGTCTATTGTGTCAAGGTAGTGTCCCCAGATGTCCCTCAGTGCAAGTTCATCTACTGGGGCCTAGTCAGCCTATCTAGAGTCCCTCGCTTTAAGATCAGCTCTTCCTCACCCAGCAGTGATCAGCTGCTGTGCATTTCCCCAGTTCTATGCTGGGTTTCTGTCTGCTTGAGTTTACCTGGGACTCGTGCATGCCAACACCATTGCTATAGGTTCATATGACCAGGGTCCTGGAAGCTTGTGGAACTCTATTTCCATGTGGTTGTGCGCCTCCTAAATGCATTTTAAGACTAAGAAAACAAATAACAAATACATGTTCAATTTTCATCGTTAGCACATATTCTTTGTATAAATAATGAAAGAAATTCCTGTGTCAAAGAGAGGTCCTCACGTGACTTCTTCTGTTTGCCCGGTATTGTTGGATGAGGCAGTCCCCAAGAGAATTCCACTGGCTCAGCACTGTTAAACGCTGTTAAAAATGATCACACACGTTTGCTGTGAGTGCTCGCTAAGGCTTCTAATAAACTAAACTGTTGGGGGTTGGGTTGAGCTAGATCTGTGACTGTGTCAGACCTTTCCATGGGCTGTCAACCAGTGAACAGTCCCTCTGATGGCACCTGCTGGTCTGTCCTCGGGGCAGCCTGGCTTCTTGGAACACGTCACTGTGGTGGTTGCCTGCAGAAAGCAGGAGACACCGCAAGCCTGACGAACGGACTCTAGAACTGAGTCAGGAGCCCTTGTTCCTGTCAATTTGGCTTCAGGGGGGCTCAACCACATCCTAACACTTCATTTCAGCAAGATAAGCCTCATTGATTCCAGATGGCTCTGCCTGCAGCTGGAGGGGCCTGGTGACAGCAATCTTCAACAGAATCGAGGAGCACCTGCCCAGTGGCTCAGCAGAATGCTTATGATTATCAGAAAAGGGACAGTGCGGAACGGCCTGAGTGTCCTCATGAGATACCAAATGCTCTGAGTGATGGAATTACAGACTCAGCACATGGGACACTACCCGGCTTATGGCTACACAAGGGGGCGCTCTTCAGTCCTGTCAGGGACTGTTCCCCAACCCCTGTTCCTACCCTTGCCTCCCATGCAAACTCCATGCTCAAAAAGGGGGCCGAGAGAGAGAGAGAAAGAGAGAGAGAGAGAGAGAGAGAGAGACTGGGATAGAGCAGACTGATGAACAATGTCTCCTGTCCCCAAGATCTGTGTCACTGTTTCTTCAGTGTCCTAATAGAGGTTTAGTGCATGAAGGTAAGCGACAAAATTGTGTCCTTCACTAAGGACCTCCTGCTATATCTTAACTTTTTGTGTTCTGATATTTTAATGACAGGAAAGGGCGTGGGGTTAAGGGACTGAAGGCGCCCCATGGAGGCCTGTGAATTTGCGCTTTGGAATGTGTTTGTTTAGTAACACTTTCGTTCCCTCCTGGGTGGTCTTTATGAAGGAAAATCAGACTCAGATGCAACGCCATGACTGAATGGAAGACTTCCGGTGATTGGCAGGGCAGAATCCACCAGAAGCACGAGGTAGGAGGGCCGAAGAGGCGAGCAACGGTGAGAAGCTCGCACCGAAACACAGGCTGTGGCAGCTGAGGGAGGAGCTCAGGCCCCGAGGACGGCAAACTTGGTTGCTAGACCTATCCTAGAATGGACGGTCTCAGCATCCAAAGCTTGGAGGAGTCCTCTGTCCATTGGACAGTGATGCTCTAAACCCTAAACCTCCTCCTTGAGCATCTTTTGCTATGACCCTCTGCTTCAAGGGCTTGGGGTCAGGAGCATCTCCTTCTCAGAGCCTAGAGATACAGGCCTCTGGATCTGTAAGACCCGGTTCTGAGTCCCTAGAGCGCAGGACCATCAATGAGCTGCCCCGTGACTACCTGTCACTTCTCTCTGGGCACAGTGGGAGAAACACTGGCCATCATGTCTGACGGAGAAAATAGGCTAAAGGGAAATGCAGCAAAAGGCAAAGGAAAGGGCGGGGGGTGCTCAGAGACAGGAAAGAGAATTAAAATAGATGCTACAGATAGATTTTCAAAGGTGGGAATTAAAGGCACTTTTCCCATATTCTCAAACTTCAGCAAAGTTACTTCAGACCTTGTTTCCCGCAGGGCAGAGGAACTCTATCTGCTAATGAGCCCAGAGGTGCCGTTCTCTTCAATTAATGACGCAGAGCAGGCACATAGATTCCGAGGTGATGCAGAAATTAGAGCTCTGGGATGCTGAATTGGAAATGCAGGGCACCTGATAGGATCTCCCCAGAGCACCTGGAGCTGCACAGCTTCCTGTCCCCTTTAAGGGAACCTCACGGTTCCCAGGTCAAGAGTTCCCAGGACAAGGTTAGGGGTGCACAGGAAGGCCACACAGGACTGCTCTCAAGTTTCTATTTCCAGCCGTCACAGCTGCAGAACGGTTCAATGTAACACTATGGGGACTGCTGCCCAGCCATGCAGATGAATTCCAAAAGTGACATTTGCCAGCGTGGGGGTGGGGGCTGCGCAGGGTGAGTGACTGCTACCAGTCTGGCTGATGGATTGACTCGTATCACCGAGGAGCCAGACACCATTGATTTCTGCTCTTCCATCATGTCACAGTGACCTTCTCCCTGCACAGGAGGGAAAGAGAGAGACACACGGACACGGGAGACGTGCAGAGCAGAGGAAGCTTATCACAGCTGCTTCCAAGAACCACATTTGCCTTGTACCCTGTCACACCCAGTTCCCAGAACAGTGCAAGACTGAGCTGCAATTCCATCTCTTTTGGCCCCTTGTGCTACCGTTGCCTCATGGATGTTTCTGTTACACTCTCCGAAGGTTAAGTACATGAGGATAATGATACATATTGTTAGTGTCCTTCCCTATGGACCTCCTGTTATATTTGAGCTTTTTGTGTTCTGACATTTTAATGACAGCTAGGAAAGCGAATAAGTTTAAGGGACTGAAGTGCCCTGTGGAGGTCCCTGGATTTGAAGTTTGGAATGTGTTTATTTACTGAAGTTTTGTTTCTGTGTGAACTGGCAAGGGGCAGCCTCCTGTAAGAAACCCGAATTTTCATCCGCAGGAGGCCCATTTGACAGTCTAAGGATAGTCCTCTCATTGAAAGTTATGAACAAACACGGAGACGGGGTGATGAGCCTGTCAGGTGCACGGAGCTGTGGCTCCTGGGGGATTTCTTCTCTCACTCCTGTGACTCTGAAAGTTTTAACTGAGTTTGTTTTAAAACTCCTTCCTTCCGTAGTGTTCAGTTTGAAAGCAGAGCTGAAAAAGAATAGAGATGACTGAGCGTGTTATCCTTGGTGACCTGAAGGAGCACGTTCAGGCCTAGATTCTGATGGACAGAGATGTCAGAGGACAGTTGAAATCAGGCTGTCCGTTAGATATGCCCTTGAAAACTCAAAGATTCCTAGTATCCTCTAGAGAAGACTTTCAGCGAGAACTAACAACAGGGCCTGAGAGAGTCCTACGTGAACTGTTCAATGGCTTCGTACAAGGATCCCAGTATATGATAGTCTGTCTCAAGAGAACTGGAAGAACAGTTAAGGGGTGTCCAGTAGAAACATTTCATCAGGGCCTTAAGAGTAGCCCTTAGGAAGAAACCCCACAGCTGGGGTTCACACAAGAAGGGCATCTTGGTCTTTATAGGGACACTCCGCGGTGAATATAATCATATCTTTGTCTTTATTTTTAAATCTACTTTTTTGGGAAAATCTATCAAACTCAACTTGGTGAGTTTGGGCAAGTGCCGGCACCCCTGGAAATCAACGGCACAATCGAAATGTTGAACATTTCATCTCGAAAACATTTAGTTTTGCCTGGTAATCTCTGTCCCTTGTGTTTCATGGATGGAACTAGTGTCTGTTTTATATCACTGTGGATGGAATTTTATTTTTCAGTTTTCATGGAAATTCAGTTATCCAGTGCCTTGCACTAAAAATTCTCTATAATATAGATGGGTGTGGTGGCACACAGCTTTAATCCCAGTGCTTGGGAGGCAGAGGCTGGTGGATCTCTGTGAATTCAAGGCCGGCCTGGTCTACATAGTAAGTTCCAGTAAAGCCAGCTGGGGCTACAGGGAGACCTTGTCTTCTCAAAAAGGCAAAAAAAGTCTCTACCATATACTGAGATGTATCATATTTGGTATGTGTTACTTTCACATCGACTTTGTTTATAGACCTCATTAGGAAGAAGTGTATCCATAATTCTCTAAAATTTGATCTGTCACTCATGTTTGTTGTCCATTTGGTACCATTTGAGTTAAAATAGTTTTGTGTGTTGATGTCTCATCTGTTGAGTGAATTTCTATCTCTGGAGTAAACACTGTAGATTCAAATTAATTCTTCATGTGCTATTTACAATTAACATTAAAAAAGGAATGTGGGGGGCTGGAGAGATGGCTCAGTGGTTAAGAGCACTGACTGCTCTTGCAGAGGACCCAGGTTCGATTCCCAGCACACACATGGTGGCTACAAACCGTCCTTAACTCCAGTTCCAGGGGACTCGAAAGCCCTCTTCTGACCTCCGTGGCATTGCACGACACAGGTGCACTCACGTACATGCAAGCAATACACTCATACATGTAAAATAAAAATAATAATAATTTTTTTTTAAAAAGGACAATGTGGTATTTCATGGGATAACTAAGAGTGTGTGAAAGTTCTAGATGTTGGTAGGTCTTGTTATATGATGCAGTGTTGTGTCCGTCTACTTTTAATTTACAGTGTTAACTTACAAAATAGAACATCTTATCATGGAATATTTATCACATTCTTATTGAATTCTAATTTTCATCCATTGAATGCAAATATTTATTTTACAGAGATACTTGGTAAATATATTTTTCTAGTTTTTACTTTGTGTGTTCATTGTTAAAATTTTTATTGGTTATTTGAGAATGTCATAGTGTATTTTGATCACAATCACCCAGTTCTCCCAACGTCTAACAGGCCCACCCCCTTCCCTACCCACTCAATTCGGCATCCTACATTTCTTTAACCAATCAAGTCCAATTTGTGTTGCCCTCCTGGAAATGACATCTTTCTTTTTTGAAATATTTTATTTATTATGTTTATTTTTATGTGTATGACTGTTTTGCCTATATGTGGGTATGTTGATATCAAATTCTTTCCTTTGTACTTATTTTGTAATTATTTATTTTTTAATGTGTATGAATGCTTTGCATGCATGCATGTAAGGGCACCCATGTCATTCAGAGCCCACAGAGACCAGATGAGAGCATCAGATCCCCTGAAATTGGAGTAACGGATGGTTGTTAGCCACCATGTGGGTGCTGAGAATTGAACCCAGGTCCTCTAGAAGAGTAGCAAGTGCTCTTAACCACTGAGCCATCTCTCCAACTCCTAGATCAAATTCTTAACACTTCCCCCCAAATTAACTGTCCTTTACATTTTCACCCTATCTCTGGGCTCAATGATTTTTTGGACTGTTTATCTGAACCTAAGTCAATGTAGTAATATTTTGATCACTGTAGCCTTACTCTATGTTTGAAAATTGAATACTATAGTTCTCAAACTCTGTTGTTCTTTTCCAAAATGGGTTTTGTTTTTCCTATTCTCTGTAAACATAGCTAACATGATTGTTCTCTATCAGAAAGTTAATGTGTTGGAAACCAGTCATGGTGATGCACACCTTTTTAACCCCACAGTCATGGTGATGCACACCTTTTTAACCCCACAGTCATGGTGATGCACACCTTTTTAACCCCAGCACTCTGGAGGCAGGGGCAGGACTTGCTGTGAGTTGCAGGCTAGCTTGATCTACACAGTGAGTTGCAGGCCACCTGGGGCTACATAGTTAAACTCTGTCTCAAAAAAAAAAATAATAATAATGAAAATTTAACCTGTTGGGTAACTAACATTACATTGAATTTCTAGATGAAGTTGGGGGTCAGTTATGTCCTAGAAGGTCATGTGATGTACTAATAAGACATATGTGCTATTAATAAATTATTTTTAAACTTCTGCTAATGCTGTTGATCTTCAGTTTGTATGACTGTGTTCTGATAGAGGCTTAGATTTGTGAAGCTGATAAATCAAGCCATGGTTAGTTTCTCATTGTTTATTACTACTCAGAACTACAGTATATACTATAGTATAATAGCAACATTATTTCCAATGTTGGTCTTGTAATGTCCTACCCTGTTAAATAAACATTTTAGTCCTGGTAGGTGATTCTGTTTCTTATGACTCTATAATGTGTGTGTGTGTGTGTGTATGTGTGTGTGTGTGTGTATGTGTGTGTGCGTGCGTGCGTGGGTCTGTATGTATGTGTGTGTGCGTGTGTCTGTATGCATGTGTATGTCTGTATGTGTGTGTGTGCGTGTGTGTGTCTGTATGCATGTGTGTGTGCGTGCATGCGTGTGTGGGTCTGTATGTATGTGTGTGTGCGTGTGTCTGTATGCATGTGTGTGTCTGTGTGTATGTGTGTGCGTGTGTGTGTCTGTATGTATGTGTGTGTGCGTGTGTCTGTATGCATGTGTGTGTCTGTGTGTATGTGTGTGTGTGTGCGTGTGTCTGTATGTATGTGTGTGTGCGTGTGTGCATGTGTCTATGTATGCGTGCGTGTGTCTGTATGTATGTGTGTGTGTGTGCGCGCACGCTCGCATCATCAGTGAATACAGAATTTCCCTTCACACTTGTATTTTCTTTCCCTATTGCGCTGACTGCAAATAAAATTTTGACAGAAAAATAATTCTTAACATCTACTATTGCTTAATATAGAGGGAAAATACACAGAATTTATTGGTGTAATCTAGCCTGTAGACTTTTTAGATGGCTTTTTATCAGATTTTGTATTTTCATATTCTTATGAATAATTATGATTAATTTTATCAATTGCTCTGTGAAATTAAAGCATGTGTATACATATATATTTATTTATTCAAGTTCTATATATTGAGAAAAAAATTTCTTCACATTATATTTCTTGAATCCCTTCCAGGTTAACCTTAGGTGAAAATCCCAGATAATGCCTTATAGGTCACATTCTAGGCACATTTTCTTGAATTTCTTATCTTTTGAGAATTTTATGATGAATTAATATTTAATTTTGTCAAGTGACTTTTTCTAATGTAGTCACATATAGTTTCCTGTGTGCTGCTAATTTGGTGATTACTGTAAAAACCAAACTGTTCATTCCTTTGGTAAAACTTCTTGATTACATCTTGCTTTTTATGTATCACAGACTCAGTCTGCTAGCATGTTGGTCAGGATATTTTCCTTTATGTTGGGAGCAGTTTTAGCTTGGAGTTTCAGTGTGATGGCATGGCTCATACCCAGGCAGACTGCTTACTGTTGAGATAGCACAAGTCACTTTTCCACTTCCATTTAATGGTGGATAAGCACAGCAACCAATGGAGAGAGAGCCAGCCTCACATTTTCTACCAATATTTACAGGACAAGTAAATATTTTCATATCTGATTGGTGATCATTTTAATCTGCCAGAATGACTGTGTCATTCCAGCAAGAATGACACCTAGCACAGCCCCCAGAGAGATTTTTAAAAATATTCATGAACTTTTATTTTATGTGTATGAGCGCTTCACCTACAGGTATGTAAGTGCATCATGTGCATGGTCAGAAGAGGGTATTAGATCCCCTGGAGATGCAGTTATAGGTGGTCGTTAGCTAGCATGTGGGTGCTGGGAACTTTACTGGAGGCCTCTGCAAGTACCCTTAACCACAGAGCCATCTCTCCAGCCCCTCCCCTGAGATTTTACAAAAATCTAAGGCTAAAGTTCTTGAAATCAAATAAATTCTTCATTAATATAATGACTATATAAATCCATTAATACAGAATTACTTGTATCAAAATAATTAACAACTAAAACTACATTGATGACTAATCTTTTGTAGAATGAAATTTCTAGAACTTCTTTGGACTGAGTTAGAATAACTTTAAAGTCTGCATGCATACAAAGTTGAGAGCTAAATTATCATCAGATACAGCTGGAAACATAATGCCTGAAGGTAAAGACTTGTTCCTGGCTTCTGGAATGTGGCCATATGGATGCTGCAGTGCCTGGCACTCTAAACGTGGTGCAGCACTGGAAGGTCCTGTGAGTGGTCCCACAGTGCACCCTGTTTGGTCCTAGGAGCCATCGTCTTAGGACCAAAAGCTCCTGTCAATGCGTGATCAAATGCACAGTGACTGAACAGCACAACTAAGTTACGCAGCCAACTACACTGATGGTTGACATCAAGTGGTGGCAACTGTTGGTCAAATGATGATTCAAAGTGGCTTTTCAGAATGGAATAAAAATTTAAGGATGTATTTATCTTGTACCAACCAAATGGACTCCATTTTGGATAAGTAGCCATCTTAGAAGCTTAGGCACATTGTATTTCTAGCTCCAGGATTGTTTTCAGAAGCCCTGACCCCTTTCCCTCTTACCTCCCAGGAGAACGCTGCCACAGTCACTTGCTCCCTAGACACATAGAAAACAGAATTATTATGCTGTGACTAACTCTGATTCTGGCTTCAGTAACTTGCTTATTTTGCTACTTTAGGGCACCTTGACATGTAGCCTGAGATCACCCTCCACCCTGCTATTCGGGGACCAACTTGTCAACATTCCTTTGTGTGGTTTTTAGCTTTCAAAGGTCCCCTTTCTGTCTCCCTCCGCACTGCAGCTCTCTAATCAGATGTGGAGACTGCAGTCCGAGCTAGCTTGAATAAATCTTCCTGATCTGAATCAAGTCTGGTGGTCTTTCCTCAGGAGTCCCGGGCTCCATAACAATATGTGTTTCTATAATGTGATTTTTTTAGTGATAAAGAATCAATTCTCCCCACACCTCCCTCCCTGTATGTGTGTGTATTAATTATATAGCCCATTCCCTGTGGTGGAAACCCTTCTACGGCCTCACTACAATTCACCATGACCTTAAGCAACAGAAACTATTGGAGTTTCCATTTTATAGATGCAGAATCTCTGGTTTTCAGGGTTTTCTAATATTGTTATTTTCCGGTTAATTTCTATTTTCTCAATGTATTGTGGATGACAAAAAGTTATTTACTTCTTTCAATATTTTAGTCTGTTAGGTGGAATGATTTTCTAATGGGAATGTCCCTTCACCTCAGTGTTCTCATTGGTGGGGTGTATAGAGGAGACAAGGCATATGCCCAACTCCGCCGATAAGTGAGCTGTCTCCCTGACATACCCAGAAGGCAACTGATTCACTTCATCTAATATCGTGTAAATATATTAGATTGGGCTCAGTCCATAGCAGATGTTATCATTACTGCATTTTGGACATTGTTTCCAAATTGACTCTTGGCTGCAGAGGTAAACCTAGAAATTTTGAGAACTTAACCACCGCCTCATGATCTTTGCTCATTTCTTTGTTAAGACCCAGAATAATCCAATTCTTTAAGAAACTCTAAATAAAATGATATTTCAAGACTGATCTCTAAAATACGAAGGCACAAGCATTGCCCACGGCTCCTTTCCATAAGTGTAGGCGAACTGACACATTGATCTCAGTATAAACTCACATACACAGACATAACTTGGGACTTTGTAACAAGGAGAACAGACTTAACAGGATAAGCATGTGTTCCAGGCAATGCTGAGTGGGTTTCTCTATCTGGGACATCCTGGGACATGGCAAGCTGCTGCCCAGGTGATGGGCTGTTCTCATCTGCAGTCTCAACCAGGGTCTCGGCCTCTCCCTCACACAGGCCCTCACAGCTCAGTTCCCTCAGATGCAGGTCAGAAGGCCTTAACCTCTTTCAGGATGATGTCAGTGCCCATACTCAACTCCCGTCCTCTCAGCCTTACTCACTTGGCTTCAAGACTTCAAGGAAAAGTTGTCAGTATGAACTTGTGTGCTGAATGACTTTGTCAACTTGACACACCTGGGAACGGGAAAACTCAGATGAGGAATTTCCTCCATTGGACTGGCCTGTGGACTTGTCTGTGGGGGCATTTTCTTGATTGCTGACAGATGTGGGAGGGCCCAGCCCACTGTGGGTGGTGCCAACCCTGGGCAGGTGGTCCTTGGTATAAGAAAGTAGGCTGAACCCAGACCAGGATAGCAAGGAAGTAGTATTCCTCCATGGTCTGTGCTCCAGGTTCCAGCCCTGAGTCCTGCCCTGACTTCCATCCGTGATGAACTGTGACTTGGAAGACGTAAGATAAATTAAGTCCTTTCCTCCCCAAGTTGGCTTTTTTCAGTGCTTGTATCACAGAAATAAAAAGTAGCTAGGTCAGCCTGTTAGCAAGATGGAGACCTTTGTAATAAGATGTTAACACAAGATGAGACTGAACGTCTCACTTTGTTTTGGTTAAAAACATACAGGTGTAGTCCGCAGTCAGGGAAGGGAGTTCATGCAAATACCTGGAGGTCACTGGGGGATATCCTGGAGCCTGTCCTTGACACATTGGCTCATTATGACCCCAGTAATATGACACTACTGACTGAAATTGAATAAATTTCTTGTTTTTTTGAGACAGGGTCTTATTTCGCGGACCTAACTGCCCTGAAAATTGCTATGTAGACCAGAGTGGTCTCCAGTTCAGAGATTCACTAGCCTCTGCCTCCTGAGCGCTGAGCTCTAAGCAGTGCACCACCATGCCTGGCAAAATTGAGTAATTTTCTCTCCTGTCTCCTCCCTTCTGTCTTTGTGTTTATCCTCAACGTGCATCTTCAGATCATGCAACCACGACCCGTTCTAACCTCCCCTTTTGCCGTCATTTCGTCTTAGCTATGTAAGTAATTCCCCGTTTAATGCCAAGTGAGGATTGAAGCCGTCTTTCGGTTTTCAGGTGCGAGTTCTTCAGTGGATCCCAGAATAGTGATGTGACGTCACTTTGCTCTTTGCATTTGTTTCCGATGGCCCCAGGTCCTTACCGGACCGCAGTGTTGTTTCTGAGGAGGGAACTCTAATTCCATTTCTCTTCATGCTGAATAAGACTTTTGCGTGGAAACAGTTGCACCGGCTTTCAAGTTTGGTAGTTTTATGTGGGCACGTCATTGTATTGGAATCCTCTGTCAATATTATCAAGTGTCCATTCTTCTATTTTCAGTTTTGGCTCCTTAAATACACATTAAAGGACAGTTTCCTTGAATCCCCTGCCCCCCCCCCGTCCGTTCACATCCTCAGGCTCCCGCAGCTCAGACTCCTCTTAGCCTGTTTCTTGTGCTCCTTGACTCCTGAATATATTTTCATCTCTTGAGCACATTCGCATGTTTTAACCTTTTCCTCTTTTACAGCTTCCGTTGGTGTTAACGATTCTTATTTTTCTCTGTGTTCCTTCCAACTTACCGTTCCTTGTAAAGCCCATGCTTGTCTTTTCTTCCTATGAACATTTTACATTGAGATCATTGTTCTAAACTACACGGTAATTTCATGTCAGAGCATTTCTCTTTTTGTCTTTAAATAGTTTGGAATCGTACTTTAAAATTTCTGTTGTTATGTTATTTATGCATTTCTGCGTGTTTTTATTGTCAATAGGAACACTTTTGCTCTTGAATAAACTTTTCTCTTAATTACAATTTTACCTGTATTCAGGTTGTTGTTCATGTTTCTGTAAATTCTGCTCTTCTTTACTTTGGACTCCGGCTTGACTGATACTCTTCCTCAATTTCTATGTGCCCAGCCGCTGAGGCTTTGAGAAGTCATGAAATCAGATGCCTGCTTTGTGTTTCTATCATGAAATCAGGTGCTTGCTTTGTGGGTCTCCATTTATCTTTACTGTTATCTTGACATTCTTCTGTGGTGTTTGTCTCTACTGGTCATGGTCAGTTTTAAGCCCACTCTCAGCGATGTGTGTCCCTGAGGTAGCCCCAGTGTGGCAGCTTGGGAGCTGATGGCCGGTTCTCTGCCCTTCAGTGCTGGCAGAGGGCCCGGTGCGCCCCAACTCGGGTGAGCTGGATGAAAACCTCCTCTCAGTTTTTCTGTGAAATTGTGGTTCTTCTACAATTGTGTTAGCTTTGGAAAGGTGTAAAACTTTCAGCTACTACCTTGGCCCCCTTCCTTGCAAAATTGTTTTATACTCGAATTTATTACAGCTGTCCAACACCTGTTTTCAGTTTTCCCTTCATCTCTTTTCTTTATATTTATTTGACTGTTCAAATTGCTTTTCACTCCTTATATGAAAATTGGTCATATTTTCTATTAATTTTACCTTCCTTTTTTCTATCCTTCTAAACAAAAAGTCTGCTTCTCCTCTAATTCGTTTTCTTTATTAGAAATTTCATTCCTTATTTTTATTTTATTTGTATGAGTATATTGCCTGTATGTATGTGTGCCCTCATACATGTGTGTGCCCTCAGAGGTCAGAAGAGGGCATCAGATTCCTTTAGAACTGGAGTTAAGGATGGTTGTTAGCCACCATGTGGGTACTGGGAATAGAACCCAGGTCCTCTGCAAGAGCAGTCAGTGCTCTTAACCACTGAGCCATTTCTCCAGCCCCCTCCTCTAACTCTTTTTCAAACAGACCTGCTACTACCACAATCAAGGTACCATCTTCTTGTTTTTTCAGATTACCAGGAATTCATAGCCAACCAATTATTTCATTACTTCTTCTACTACTTGATATCTTTACCTTTATAATGTGTTTATCCACAGTATATAACCTTCATTCTGAATTGTTCATGTATATCGCACATGCATACATATACACACAGACACAGACACACACACAAAGTGTGCCACACAACAATGTTTTAACTGGATCTCCTATATAATGTGCCATAAAATCACGGTGGAGCTCAGAGTTTGCCTGAAGATATCAAAACCATGGTACTGCTGTGGCTGAGAGTGTTTGGAGGGTGCTGTTATAAGTAAACATGCTTCATGGCCAACCAAGAAAAGTATCTCATACAACTGTGTATAGCACATAATCCCTGATAAACGGTGAATGACTACTACTGGTCTGTGTTTTTTACACTGTATATCTCATTCTTTGGTTATTTCAGAGTGCACTCCTGATTACGAACACATTTGCTGCTAAGCCAAATGCTGAGCTCTCCAGGGATACCCTGTACCTCTCTTTACTTCTTCTGATTGCATCAAGAAGCCATGACGAGTGACTGACTGCCACCA
Organism: Nannospalax galili; assembly: GCF_000622305.1. Classification (NCBI taxonomy): domain Eukaryota; kingdom Metazoa; phylum Chordata; class Mammalia; order Rodentia; family Spalacidae; genus Nannospalax; species Nannospalax galili. The sequence continues at coordinate 162,074 of NW_008332089.1, forward strand.
CCCAGGTCTGCGTGAGCCCGCTCTATGACAGCTGCACGGTGGCAGAATCACTCACTGCCTGTCTCCCAGTGTGTCTCTGGGAAGTGCTGCATGGATATGTATGCACATGATTTTCATTTTCTTCCTCTCACCTCGAACTTTCCATCAACCTTGCTCAACTGGAAATTTTAAGGTCCCCTTTCTACAACATTGCTTTTATTCTAGAATGCCTTTTTCTGGAATATTCTGTTCCTTAAATATCATCCCAAATATTTACACATGCTACTGTTTCTGACACTAATATAGTTCAATATGTATTTGAATTTCCTTTGTAATATGAATTTATCACTTTAAAGCTTCATTCAGCACTCACATACACGAGGGAATGTGTGACTTTTCCGTTTTTAAATGTACATGGAGTATTCTTGCAACTTATCCGTAACTAAATTGCCTTTTCCACCTGGTCCTGATACAATTCCCTGGTTATTTCTTCCTCTGTGAGAGGGGAGGGACCTTCCTTCTGCCCTTGAATGTCTATGTTGTGAATATCAGGTCTGATGGCAATGTTGCCTACTTTTTACGTTTGAAGGAAGCGTGCTCCTTTTATCTGGAATACTGGGTTTTGTAACCAATATGAGCCCAAATTTATGCTTGTTCCCATTAATCCGGTTAATAGTTAGATGGACCCATTACATTTACAGATGAAGATATTCACCCAACCCATGGGCTTTCCCTATGCTCTTTGTTTAATCCTTTCTAGCCTCATGTGTCATTTGTTTTCCAAGAATTTCAACTGTTTACAACCTTCTAAATCTTTTAGCAACCTCATGATTTTATCCCTTTGCACTCTTTCTATGAAATATTAATTTCGTGTGAACTTTGAGGCCTCCAGTGCAGATGCACAAAATGTGTTCCCTTGGTTTTTACTTCCTTAATGAATTTTTAGCTGAGAAGCCATGCTTATTTGCCTTTAATTCCATTATGTCTTTTCAGTTATAAATTTCCTCTTATTTTTCCTTGTGGTTGCGTGTGTTGAATTTATTGGATCTATGATGGTTAGTTTTACCTGTCAAATCATTTGTGTCATTGTTAGATTTAGGAGAACAGGAAAAGGAAGGAGTGCAGAGTTTAGGTATCAGCGTCTGACCAGCAACAGGCAAGGAATGTGTTCCTTTACTCAGAGAACACAGCAAAGCACAGACCCTGTCTGAGGAAACAGGCGTCTGCGTCAGAGGGAGGGGCAGTTTGGACTCATACGGGAACTCTGTTGAACACAGCTACAAGAGTTAACTCTGTGCCAAGATCTGGTGCCCTTGAGGGTCTCTCTCCCAAGATTATTTTCTCAGGCAGGAGAGCTATCTTAGGACACTAAAGGACACAGTTCGGCTTTGTAATAGTCTCCCGCAGTCCAGGGAGCGACCAGTTGATAAGGTTTGAGCAAGGCCAGACTGCCAATTTAGGGCCAGTTAGCCACTTTAATGGATTTATGGTTATATTGCCTCAAGGTTAATAGTTAGATGGACCCTTTGAAGGCTCAAGGCTCTTCAAACATTCTGTCAGCCATAGTACCCAGCTATGTTGCCAAATGGGTTTCTGGATATTTTTCTGCCTGCGTTTCGGGATGAGGTTTGAATGAGTGGACTGAGTAAAATAGACTGCCTTCTGTAACATCTGTGGTCTCATTCTCTTATGTGGTTTTTATTTTTCCATTTTTTGATGATTCACTGGTCCTGGTGTGCACTTGGTAGACCACAGCTAAGAGGGGGCATCTTGTAAGAAATGAAGACGCAGGACCGATCCCTTCTGACTTGAAAGGGTAGGATGAGGAGACTAGGAAGCCCTGCTCAGAATTATGTGCCTCTCAGCATCGTCTGGCCTTCTTTCTTCTGTACAGGGTCCAGACCAAGTAGTCTGGAACTTCTTGGACTTTCAAAGGCAATGGTGTTTAGTCAGGTTTTGGCCATACCACTGGAGTCTGTTTCAGTCTTTGCCTACTCAAGTGGATGACTTTGTGATGCAAACCCTGCTTGTTCCAAGCAGTATCTCAGTTCTATGCATGTCCACATCCTGAGGAGCAGGGTCAGCTGTGGTGGTGTGTGACAGTGTTCTTGGGGGAATCTGAATAAACATCTATTCATGTGCGATAGGGAACCAGACAACAGGTCAAAGTAAGAATACCACCAAAGTCCAACTTGGTGAACCAATCAGTTTTATTGGGGTTCTTTATAGGAGTATGGGTGAGGGGTTACTTATAGGAGCAGAAATGACTCAAAGATAGCTGCATCACCAAAAACCCACCCAAACATGGGTAACAGTTCAAAAAGCAGGAAGCCTGGTACTTCCCAACCTGCAGACAGCTCAAAGGATTGGAGAGGTCCTTTCCAGGCATCTCAGCTGGTGGGGGCCGAGTGTCTCACAGCAGCACTGGGGAGGGAGGGACCTAGTGAACCTGGTCAGTTTTAGGGACTTCCTGTAGCTATTCAGATGTTTACTGTCCTGCAGGATGGACTGCTTTAACTCCTCTCAAAACATCCTGTTGATGGAAGAATTTTTCTCACTATGCAGCTCCAGGAGGCAAGGAGGAAGGAAGGAGCTATGTTCAAAACAGTCACCCAAAAGACTTCTTACCATTCTTCACTATTTCCACAAAGTTCCTTATCATAATAAATTATGTTTTAAAGCATAATGTTTATCTTTATTCAAATGTGTCAGTGACAAGCAATAAGAAAAATTCTATTTAGAAAATAGTGATCTTAATTCCTGTCCCATATATTTATATTTCAAATGACAAGTGACTTCACATTTCCTAAGAGAAGCAGAGAAAGGCTGAATAAATTATGTGGTTAATTGCCTGATTCAATAGAAAAGTACTTACCTAAGATTCCTTCATGTAGTCCCCACACAATCCTTCACTTAAGAAGTACATCAACACAACTGCGAACTAGGCATCGTGAGACCATATGGTGCAGGGTACGAGGCAGACCAAGCAACTCAGAATTCTTATACAGTATTGCAAACTCCTTCAGAACCATGGGCTTCCATTTCTAACAGACACAAATCATTGACCCTCTTTCAACTTGCTCATCTTTCTGGTCCGTTTCGTGTTCCTGCTTTGTACTTCATAAACTTTTATATTATTTGGATAATTGCCCCAAATATATAGAATATATATGTTATATATGTCTATGTAACAAAAGGAAAGTAGCACCAACATTTGACCACACTGTAGTTTGAATTTCTGGAGGCCCCTAGATGTGTTTTAGGGTAACAGCCATGTCTAATGTATGAATCTTCAAACTAGCTCTTAAGGTGAGGATGAAACTCAGGGCTGGGGTCCAGAATGTTGGCTGGGAGTTGTGTTTACTGAATTTCCTAAGCAAGTGGAGCAGAAACAATCCAGAGTTTGTAGGAATTGACCTGGAAATGCAATGCATCCATGAGGTGGAGGAGAGAGGAGAGGAGTCTTCGTATCCACTGGAGAGATGCTTTCCAATTATACCTAATGCTTCCTGGAAAACTTATTCCTGAAGGAAGCAACATTGCCTTCTGAAACTCAGTTCCCAGTGCAGTCCACACAGTTCCTCTCAAAACGTCTGTAAAGACATGGATTTGAGAAACCACAGCCTGTAGTTTAAATCCTGAAAACCCTTCTGTGTTCATATTTAATAGATTTTCTTAAATGGGGTATCTGAGGCAGAATTAAGGAATTATGTGGCTCTGTTCTCACACCCAAAGTTGGCCAGCTGTTTTGAAGAAAAGCTCTGTGCTGTTAGCCTGAACCAAACCATTTTTAGGAACTGAGCACATTCCTGATACCATGTAAAAACAGATAAAGGTTTCCAGGCCTGAATGGATTTCTAGAAGTAGATTCAGGGGGAAGTTACATTTATAGGTGGGTTTTCTGCTGTTAATATGAATGGGAGATAAGGTGGTTGGTTTGGAAAACCACCTTTGATAACAAAATGGGGTTTCCCACATGTTCAAGAAAGGATTCAATAGAAAGAAGGCTTGCAAACCTTCCCTTTGGGTTTCCAAGGCTCTCAGTGATTAAGACATGTGAGAATTAATACATAACCATGCCGTCTCCAAACTTCCCTGTGCCTCTAGCGTGGTGAGGGTTTGGCAGGTTTACCTGTTCACAGTCCTTTTGATCCTCCTCTGACCTTCCAGCATCAGTTTTCCTCATTATGGCATTTATAATATTCTCTGCTGGAAGGAGGCCATGAAAACCCAATAATGACACAGGGCAGTTCCTCCATAGATTAAAATGCTGTGCTCCACTGGGCAGCGTCTCAGGAGAAAGACAGTAACAATGAGTTCTTCTCAGCCTCAGTTCTTCAGAACAGTAAAAAGTCACCAGAATCCCCGCTGCTGCAGTTAACTTGAAATGGGAATGGAACCCTAATTTATTTTTTACAGATTTATCTTTGCTTATTGTATGGGTGTTATGCCTGCCCGTGTGCATGCATACCACATGTGTGCAATGATGGCAGAGGCCAGGAGGGGGCGTTGCATCCCCTGGAACTGGAGTTACATATGGTTATGAGCTGCCATGTGGGTGCTGGGAACTGAACCTGGGTCCTGTGCAAGAGCAGCCACTGCTTTTAAGCACTGAGCCATCTCTCCAGCCATGAGAACCCTAATTTCTTAACTGTCTTGATTTAACCACACACTGGTCTTCACTATTACGGACATAAAACCTCTTTGAGATCTTTTCTTTATTCATTCGGTCATGTGGACAGAAAGATGACATTGAAAACCGAGAAGCAAAGTCTGTTCTTACGTGCTCATTAAGTATTCCCTGTGTGGCAATCCTGCTCTGCTTTTATCCAGGTACAGATCTTGGCAGACTAGTGAAGTAGGAAATGTGTTTAACTGGATGGTACTCATGGTGAGGATAAGCATTATTTAAAGGGGGGTCCAATCTCTGTCCAACTGAAGCTTGGGTTGCCAGTAAAAATAAATCAGGATAATTCCTTCTAAAAGACAGAGCAGTAGAATTAAAAAGATCAAGTAGTTCCACCTGTAAAGGATTGCCTTTTAACTTTTGTTATAGACATTTAGAGAATTAAAATACATTGAAAGTTTCTGTTTATTCAGTAAGTTTAAGATTTTGTTTTAATGTATATGTTCTATGTGCTGACAATTTGCCAAAAAATAATATTTTCATTTTCTAAAATTAGAAATCTTTCTTCAGAGCCTTTCCTATAATATTGAATATGTCATCTACTCATTTAATTCGATTTTACAACATGCAAATGGATCACTTCACTTCCATATTTTCAATAAACAGTAAGACTTCCTCCTCATCTGAACTTGATTATGACCCTTTTATTATGAATAAGAGCACATACCTAAATCGTTGAGAAACTAAGGTATTAGTGCTGACATCATCACGAAATGTTCAATGTTGACACTCATCATGAAGTGGTCAATGGTCACACTCATCATGAAGTGGTCAATGGTCACACTCATCATGAAGTGGTCAATGGTCACACTCATGAAGTATTCAATGGTCACACTCATCATGAAGTGTTCAGGGCTTTCATGAAGGAACAGTTTTAAAAGTCTGATGATCATGAAAGTTAGTTTGTTTGAAAAATGAATGCTTCCTTACGGATTAGAGAACAGCATCCCAGATGTGGAAATGAGGGCCAGATGGGATGGTGGCCCTGCAGTTCTAGCACTGAGGGAGGAGCAGGTGGAGGAAGAAATCACAGTCACCTTGGGCTTCATAGTGAGTTCAAAGCCAGCTTGGGCGACATGAAACCCTGTCTCAAATTCAATGAATAAATGAATAATAGAAGTAATTTTATGTGACTAATTCCTCTTCTTGCTGCTGTTGCTAAGTTCCCTTAGCCCTCCCCTGGCACCTGAAGTGGGTGCAGATGAACAATATGTCTGAAAACCGCATCCTAGTTTAAAGCTGTAGATTTTAACTTGAGAAGAAATCTAGGCCCCATGTTTGCACGCAGCGTGGTGATGGCTCACAGCACAGCAAAGCATGGTTGTGATTGCTTTGTGCCCTGAGCCTTGGTCTCTCATTTTGTTTTCGTGCATCATTTACACCGTTGCTCAGTGATTCCACAAAGTCAGCACATCTCGCCAAGTTAACACAAAGTGAATTCGAAGGAAAAAAATTCTGTGGTATCTGGTACCTAGACATGTTTGCTTCTTCCCATTGACTGCATTTAAAATACAAGTTCGTTCAGGAAGAAATATTAATACTTGGGCTAGGTGTTGCAGATCTGCACAGCAGGAGCTGTGGGTTAGTGTTCACGGAGCACATTTGGGGGGGCATGACAGATCTAAGCTTTGTGTTCTGAACTTGGAACATCAAACTGCAAGCTCTACAATACTCACATTAATGTATATGAGGAACAGGAGGTTCACAGAGTACCTATACAATTAACAGTAACATAATTCCTGTTTATTTGAATACAACAAAATTTGGAAAGTTAAAGATATTTTAAAATAGATTCGATAATCCACAGGATTCAAAGTTTCTGGCTTGGGGACATGTATTCCATTAATTCAAATCTGCACTGAAATGAGATGCCGAGGCTATTCTTTGTGATGAGGGCCCTTGGGGAGCAGCTGATGCCCTGTGTGTGTAAATGGACAAACAGGAAAGCCTGTCCAGGAGTCCACTTGTGTCACTCCAAGAGAGCTTAGAGTCTAAGATAAGACTAAAACCGGTTGAGATGTCTGGTGGTATTTGAACAGGAGGGTTAGATAAAACTAGATCAAGAGGCACTATGGGGGAAGAAGTCAAAGGATTTTGGAGCTCAGTGCTGATGTACCCCGAGTACAGACAGTGGATGGAAAGAAAATGCTATAACAGGGGCAAGCCAGATTAAAATGTCTGGCAGAAGTGAAGGAGACACAGATACACGTCACAGTGCACATGAGCTCAAGAGCGAGTTTGAGTGGTGTGCGTCTGCACAGGGCCAATCTCACAGAATGAGAAAATGTGTTGTGTGTTGTAGAGACGGGAGTGCAGGATTGATGTCCTTAAGTAAACAAGAAGGACTATAAGAAAAAAAACACAAGTCGAAAGTCTGGTTCTAGACAGCAGAGATAGTCTGCCCTTTATAAATTGGGGTGAGAGAATGTGAAAGGAATAGATTGCTGTTTTGTGTGTGTTTGACTAAAATTAAATATGGGAACTAGGGACTAAGAGTTTGAAAAGAACAGAGCAGCTGCAAACTTGTCATCGAGGAGACTGGGAGATTTAGTAGACAGATAGCATGAGCTTGTCCAGTGAGCCAGGAGGGAAACCCGAGTCGCCGCATCATGAATTTGGAGTGCAATCCAGCCATGGGACTCTATATTATTTTCTAGCCTCCATAAATGTCTTGGTTGGAAACTGGATGAAGTTTCAAATTGTGCAGGATTGGGGGTCTCTCAGTGAGGTTTAATGTCTTCAGATGTTCATGAAGGTAAAACCTCAGTGAGAGAACTAGAGTTCTAAACAGGATACAGTGAAAAGCGAGATCAGTGATGGAGGTGCGGTGGTTAGAATCAGCTCTCCTGGAGCAGAGGAGGAGGGATGGAGGTCCACAGAGGTGAGTGTCGGAGACAAGAATGCTTGAAAGTGAGTCTATGCTAATGGGGAAAACATTGATAATAAAAGTTCCAGGCAGTGGTTAGAATCAGCTCTCCTGGAGCAGAGGAGGGGAGGGATGGAGGTCCACAGAGGTGAGTGTCGGAGACAAGACTACTTGAAAGTGAGTCTATGCTAATGGGGAAAACATTGATAATAAAAGTTCCAGTGTATGACCTCAAGTGGATGATCAACGTCTGAACAAGATTACTGTGACGAGGCACCCAGAGCCTCAGAGTGTGGAGACATCACCTGCACCCCTCTCAGTTACCCACACACTTGTATTCACAGGACCTCCCATGTGCTGTATCTTCTTCTATCCAGAGTCCAGTCCCATTGCACCAATCATCACCCAGGTTCAGCTGTAAATGATTTTGATTAGGAATGTTTGCAAGACCCTCTCCACTGAGTCCGCTCTTCCAGCCTAGGTGTTTGGTACACACCAAAACAAAACAGACCATGTATCAATTCAAACAATTAAGAAACAATTAGAGTAAGATGTATCTCATAATATGAAAACGAAACTGAAATCCTGGGTGGCTGGAGAGCTTTCCTGGGGTCCGGTCCAGCTCATAGCTTTCAGTGGGATGGAATCTCGGGGTTGCCCAGACTCAACAAGATAAAGGCTTAGAATTTTCCAGTTACTGTAGATTCTCTCACCCTTCTTACCAACTGGATCTGAATTCTGATGATTTCATTCATGAAGTTCTGGTGGAATTTTATACCCAAATCCACTCTCATTTCAAGATATAATGGAAGTAAGATTTATTCTTATACTTGAATTTTGTAAGTTACATGTTATTTTAGTGGGATGTGAATCAGGATTTGCACAGTAGATCCCCAAGCAGGTGGGCTGTCCCAGCTCTGGCTCTCTGTTTGTATGCCCAGGAAAGCTTTCATATCAGCACATCCTTCTATGTTAGGTCATAAGAAATTACTGAGGAAGGCATTTCAGTGTTAAGACATATTCTATTTCTATGTTTTCCTTATTTGCCTGATTGCAAAAGAGACCTTCCAATTAGCATAGTAAGTACCAGTATGTAAGTGGTGCAGCATAGATCATGCCATAATGTTAACTTCAGCTAATTTCTTTTTTTATTTATTTCTTTTTATTTTATGTGTCCGAGTGCTATGCCTGCATGCAGGAGGGTAAGTGCACCTTTGTCATGCAGGGCCCACGGAAGAGAGAAGAGGACATCAGATTCCCTGGAACTGGAGTTACAGTTGTTAGGTGCCATGTGGGTGCTGAGATTCAAACCCGGGTCTTCTGCAAGAACAACCAGTGCTTTTAACCACTGAGCCAACTCTCTAGCCCCCATTTCCCTTAATTTCTTGAAGGATGAGAAGGATAGAGTCAAAATGTTTACACAATATAAGAAAAATAGTTTTGTCCAAAGGGGATAGCTACAAACGCATTGTCTTACTCTTTAAAATTTTCTAGATTTTAATACTTTGTGAATAAAATATTTTTAAAACATTCCTTTTATTGTTCTTTAATTGATGCAGAAAATCAAAGCCGAGGGTCTATGAGAACAGAAGAGGCCTGGGAGCTTCTTTCCACCACTGGGGCTGTGTCCACCTACAGGGAAACTGGCACACCCCACTGTTCCTTCTTACCCTGTGGCATTATCTAGGAATACATTTATTTTTGTGCATATCCATTTTTAAAGAGAAAAGTTTTCTGCAATAGACTATTTTAAAGCTGAGAAGTAAAACACAATGTCAAATACCAGAGAAATGAGGGTCAACATGAAACTCTTTAACGTGCAAGAGGGTCTGTGTCAGACTCTGCCGTCCAGGAAACAGCTTTTAACAGCAAATTCTATTCAATGATTTATATTGTTAAGTGAAAAAATATGAAAACTCTCAGGTTGTATCTGCGTCAATGTCACCAGTTCCAGTGATTCAAATATTGAAACATACCTGATTGATTGAATTTAATTGTTTGTTTTGTTTTAGGTTTTTGTGTGTTTGTTTTTTGAGGTGGGGTTCCTCTCTATCCCCAGATGGCCTGGAACATGTTCTGTAGACCAGTCTGACCTGGGTCTACCTGCCACTGCCTCTGGTGCGCTGGGATTAAAGGTGTGTGCCATCATGCCTGGCTGCATTTAATTCTTGTTCCACAGTAACTGAGCAATTATCATGTATATTGTAGACAAAGACATTCTGTGTCCTGACCTAGCATTCTGACAATTTTTATTAAGTTTGTATTTCTACTATCTTATTTATATGAGTCACTGAAAAATCCTACAATAATTTAAAAATCCATATTAAATAATGTTGGTCCTTAGATCATATCTTAACTAAAAAAATCCCAGATGATGCTAATATGATGTCACTTTCATATGTACAATGTCATGAAGGTTTTAAAGTATACTTCTCTGTGCACAGCAGAGCCAGTGGGATTAGAGCACAATTCCCGCCCACCCCCCTCATCAAACCCCACTCTCCAGGCTCAGGGCTTCCCAAGGTAGTGTCAGTGAAGCAAGCTGTTAGTCAATACTGAGATTACGAGCCTTTAAGGAAAATCATGGAGAAATATGGCTGGAGGCACTTGAATGATGTTAATCTCCTGAGACATTTTTAATGAAACTATTGGTAGGCCCCTTAAAATATGGAATCCAGATGCCACAGGGTGAATCACAAAAGCAATCAAGTTCCCTCAGCTCTTTTGCCAATTAAGTGAATGTGTCAGGGTTGTAGGGTTGTTTGTTTATTTTTTTTAACAATTATAAAAAATCATAAGAAAGTGCTCCCACAGTTGCTTTACCTCTTGAAACAAAGCGGAGAGAAAGTGCTAAGCACACCAGCACAGGGGGTACATGCACCTGCTATGGGCTACAGGCCTGCTGGAAACTGGAGGAAGGACCTGCGGTGGGGGCTCCTGGCTGCCTTCCCCCACCTGCTTTTTCTTTGTACTTAACACTGCGTTTCATGGAATTATTCTTGAGTTCAGTAGATCAAGAAATATCCTCTTTTAATCGTAGATTTGTAGGTTATGGATTGAGAAACATTCTAGATTGCTGGGAGGACTTAGATTTCTAGTGTGTGTGTGTGTGTGTGTGTGTGTGTGTGCGTGTGTGTGTACACTTTTGGATGGGGAGTCCAGAGGTCGATGTTGGGGTTATGGATCTATCACGTTGGGTATGTTCTTTATTGGAAATCTTCCTCAAATGCTCTTTACCTTAGTTTTTGAAACAAGGTCTTGGAACAAGGTCTTGTGCAGAACCATGGTTAGATGGCGTGGCCACTGAGCTCTGGGGAATGTGCCTATCTTTTATCTTTCCAGTGCATTGGCTACAGGCATACATCACCATGCTGGCTTTTTATGTAAATATGGAGATCTGAATTCAGGTCCTAAGCTTTCATGAGAGGCACCTTGCCCACTGAGCCACTCCTCAGCCCCACCTCTCATTCATTTGAAAAGTCTATCTAGTCTACCTTTAATACCAGAACTTGATAGAACACATTCAGTCATTGGGCATCTATGTGTATAAGAAGTCTGTGAATTCTGTCAAAGGGGGATTCTTTCAAAGTCCTGATTCACAAGTAGCTGGCCTCCTACATTTCAGATAGAAATCTTAGCAAAACAAAATACAGTTAACCTTCACCTCAAAATGATCTCCTGATCTGTGAATGACCATGAACCTCAGCCTTAAGGGATTAATGTAGAGATATTTATCATGACTGTGACATCTTGTTACCAGGAGAAGTGAGCAACTCATTTCTCTATATGTTGTAAATCTAATACATAGATCTGCAAGTTTTAGATGAATGAGTGAACTGATAAAGGGGTAAATAAATCTCAGAAGTGAAACATACATTAAAGGAAGATTGCATATTTTTCTAGAGAGACCCCAAATCAGAGAAGCACCTGGTGAGGAGTATGGGGTGCGCTGGGATCTCGGGGTGCTAGCTGCTAGCGTGGCGCTGGTCCCCTGCGCGGACCGGGAAGGCGCAGCGCGTCTGTCCTGCGTTGCTGGCGGGCCCCTGCTTCTCCGCTGTGGGTCTCTGCTACCCGGGCTGGCCCGGTCGAGTTCAGCCCCAATTTCACCCGTGCACTCTCTCTCTGAGTTCGGGGCCCATCAGCTGCCGGTCACGAGGAGAGGTGCGGGGCGGCGAAAGCTAGGGTTCGGTGAGTCGATGACAGAAGGATAGCCCCCCCCCCTTTATTCAGTGACTCTGCTCGGCTCCAAGTCCCGGTGATCCAGCTCCAATTATTGAGGGGAAACCAGGATATTTATACCATGGGGGTGGTAGTAAAAACCTTAACTGATAGGTACTTTTAGGATGCCTCATTTACATATGGAAGTGGGCTCCTGCCAGGCTGCCAGACTGCCTGAAAAAT
>NW_008332089.1:174100-175997 GCF_000622305.1 Nannospalax galili
TGCCAGTAAAGCACCCTGCTGAAAAAGGAGTCTCTGCATTTGAATCCGAGCCCGTGGGCTTTCCGGACATGGAGAAACTGCTACTTTACACAGCAGGAGTCCCCAACAGAGGAGGGTTTGAAAAGGAGCTGCTGAAGATTAGCCTGGAAATGCTAACCCATTACACACATAAACACAGAGACAAAAAACCCAGAACACATTTTAAATACAGAAGCCATGAAACCACTGAGCACATGAGAGACCCTTCACATGTTTAGTTGTAAAAATGACGATGTTGGGGAATATGAAATATGATCTGTGTGATAGAATAAGTCCCTGCTGAGTCCTCGGAGGCTGTTTCCATATGATTTAGGATTTGGAAGGAGTCACCCTTTGCAGAATCCACAGACCAGGAGAGCAGCTGTCTACAGGGGAGTGTCAGGCACCCTGAGTACGGTGATGGTGGCCTGGGAAAGCATTTGTTCCATACTGCTCTTTCTCTGGAGTCTCTGAAGTGTAGTAGTTTGGTCTTTTCTTAAACATAGAAATGTGAATCTCACATGGCCACCAAAGTGAATGGGGAGCTTGGCTCCCCTGTCTTCCGGGACACTGGTGAGGAACTACTTACCAACAAAATGCTCAGGGCTTTTAGTTCAAGTGGTAGCTAAGAAGTGCAGACCTGCTGTGGCTTTGGGCTCTGCCTCCTTTCATGCATTGGAATAATGAAGTTAGTGTCTATGTTTCAGGAAAATGGATGATGACACCCCCTATCGATCCCTGGGCAGGCTCAGAACAATATTATAATAATCCATACCAGTCAGCCTGACCTTTTACTGATTTGGCCTTTACCTCGAATGGGAGGGAAAAGGGAGCATAAAACAAAGGTGACTCTGTGAGTCAAAGACAACACAGGCATTGTCACATCCACAGACTCTATTATTATTTATCATTAAAGCACAGTGATCCATCAAGCCATTAATCCAGTTACAGACCTATAAAGTCAGGAAGGCAGGCCACAGGGAAGCTTCAAAGGTCTGTTCACCAATGTACTTTAAACATTTTTCAAGGTCTTTAGAAGAATACAGACCTTAAAAGTAATACAAGCGACCCCAAATATCTGTCAGAGCTCAACTGTCACCTCAACAAAGGTGTCCAGGATCTTTTTACTTAAGATCAATTTCTGCTTCTACATATTGTACTTTGATTACAGGTCATGTTTCATAATCACAGAATGTTTGACCCGGGAAAACATGTAGCATAATATATGTGCTAAAATCATGAGGCTGATTAGGGCAGAATCTGTCTTCTTCAATAGACTCTAGATTCTGGAGGTTAAACCCAGACCTTCAAACCAAACTCTTGGTAATCTACAATTCACATCTCAGAATGTTAGGGATAAGATTGTCCAATTAAGGAAAGCAGAGCCGTGTTACAAACAAGAAGCTGGTGAGCAGCTTTCCATAGATGTGAGATGGGGAGAAGCTGGGAAAGTGCACACGGGTCCGAACTACCCAGGTGGGGCAAGTGTGGAAAACAGACAGCCGCCAGGCCAAAGAATGACTGCTCTGTACAAATGCACTGGTCTTTCTCCAGCTCAGAGTCAGGATTACCTAATGAAAAAGTTTAAGTAAAAGTTCAGACAAACTCCATTTGCATTCTCTCCAGGAAGGGAGGACAGGGGGTAGCAATTAGTGTCGTCTCTGGTCCCCTGTAACGTGCACGATTACTATCACTCATTAAAGTTAAAAGATGCCTTTTTAAGATAAAAGGTTTTATTTATTGTATTATTTATCTGTAGGTGTGCGTGCATGAGTTTGTGTGTAACCCTCTGTGAGTTTATGTGTAACCCTCTGTGAGTTTATATGTAACCCTCTGTGAGTTTATGTGTAAGCCTCTGTGAGTTTATATGTAACCCTCT
>NW_008332089.1:176093-189424 GCF_000622305.1 Nannospalax galili
CCCTCTGTGATGTAACCCTTTGTGACTTTATGTGTACATCCTCTGTGAGTTTATGTGTACATCCTCTGTGAGTTTATGTGTAACCCTCTGTGAGTTTATGTGTACCTCTGTGAGTTTATGTGTAACCCTCTGTGAGTTTATATGTAACCCTCTGTGAGTTTATGTGTAACCCTTTGTGAGTTTATGTGTAACCCTCTGTGAGTTTATGTGTAACCCTCTGTGAGTTTATGTGTAACCCTCTGTGAGTTTATGTGTAACCCTCTGTGAGTTTATGTGTAACCCTCTGTGAGTTTATGTGTAACCCTCTGTGAGTTTATGTGTAACCCTCTGTGAGTTTATGTGTAACCCTCTGTGAGTTTATGTGTAACCCTCTGTGAGTTTATGTGTAACCCTCTGTGAGTTTATGTGTAACCCTCTGTGAGTTTATGTGTAACCCTCTGTGAGTTTATGTGTAACCCTCTGTGAGTTTATGTGTAATCCTCTGTGAGTTTATGTGTACCTCTGTTAGTTTATGTGTAACCCTCTGTGATGGCCAAAACTGGTTGTCCACTTGACCCCCTGGGAAGAAGAAATTTCATCTGAACAGCTTCTTCCATTGGATTGGCCTGTGGGCACATCTATAGGACATTTCCTTGCTAACTGATGGAGAGGGCCCTGCCCACTGCCAGCATGCCATTCTTAGGTAGGGAGTCCCAGGCTATGTAAGCAACGTGGCTGAATGTGAACCTGGGAGAAGCCCATCAACAGAGTTTGTCCATGGCCACTGTGTCATTTTCTGCTTCAAGCCTTGAGTTCCTGCCTTGGCTTCTCTCAATGATAGATTATAACCTAGAAGCTAAAATAAACCGCTTCCTCCACAAATTGCATGGCGAAAGCAAACTGGAAGATTATGCAGCTGCATCTAGAGGCCAGGAGGCTTTGGATTCCCTGGAACTGGAGTTACATGCTATTGGGAATCAAACGATGTGGGTGTTGGGAACCAGACGCAGGGCCTCTGCAAGAGCAATGAAGTACTCTGATCACTGAGCCATCTCTCTAGCCCCAGAAACGTGTCATTAGTACAACAGAACGTACTTAAAATGCCAGTGAAGCAGCCCCGCGGCCACGGTTCATGCCTTAGGAGCAGATGACACCGTGTAGCCTCTCATCCCTGATCTACTCATCATGCACTGTGGGACTTGGGCTTCTCATTTAAATCCTTCATTCCCGTGTTCAAAATAGAGATAATAATAGTACCTACGAGAGAGGGGAAAAGTCCATAAAGCATTTTCAACAACTGTGTTGATTGAGAGGTAGAAACTCTTCTCAAAGCACAATCCATAAAATAAAAGAAGGCAGATTGAGACTGTAAAAACTTTGAAGCATTTATACTTCAAAAGATACTATTCAGAAAACATAAAGACTGGAGGCAGAAACAGTTGCTAAGCATTTAATGAGTAGTCTGTATTGAGCCTGTATAAAGAATGTAATCAATAAGAAAGATAATGGGATACAGTAAAAACGAGGCAACAATTTGAATGAGTATTTCATTGAAAACCTAAGACTGTTAATTAAGAGTGTCCCCAACCCATTTCAGTACCACCAGGTACTTCTGACTGGAATGATTGCATTGAAAATGACAGGCATCATGCTGTCAGCATGAGGAACAGGGACCCTGCTCTAATTCTAGATTGAATACAGTATGTAAGAGCTGCTTTGGAAAATAGAATACAATGTGAAAATTGAATACAGTGTGTTAAATCTGCCTTGGCAATTTCTTAAAAAGTTAAACATGGCACTGGAAAGATGGCTCAGTGGTTAAAGAGCACTTTCTGTTGAAGGATAAAGTTCCATTCCCAGTACTCAGGTCAGCAGCTCACAACTGCCTGTAACGCCTATTCCAGGGCATCTGGTGCCCTCTTCTGACCTCCACAGGTGCCTACACTCATGTGAGTGGGTACACACACACACACACACACACACACACGTTCATTATAAGTTATCACAAAACCAATTTTACTTCCTTGACGTTAAGAATAATGAAAGCGTTTCTGCATAAGGACAGTGGTGGCATTATCCCAGTAACTCAAACCTGAAATCACACATGTGCCCATCAGTTGATGAGGAGAAAATAAAACCTTATACATTCACTGAAGTGTTTATCAATGAGAAGGAAACAACTACTGATCTATGCTAAGACAGCTTTGGGTCACCCTCAAACATATTACATGCTACAAGTTAGGAAGTAAAGAATACATGTTATGTGAATCTATGTGAAATGCACAGAACACACACACACACACACACACACACACACACATACACACACACACGACTTTGTTTGAGATGCAAAAATGAACCAAAAAGGTGAGAGTATGTTAAGGTAGGATATAACCTAAACATATATGTTAAAGTGGGATATATCTGTTCTAATACTGAATTATGGAGATAGGTCAACAACTCTAGACTTTTACTATAACTATTTAATTCTACCCTTAAGAAGCTGGGTGACTCACAACCTGTAACTTCAGCTCCAGGACATCCTCTTGCTCCTCTTCTGGCCCCTGCAGGCACTGCACTCACATAACAGAAACTCAAACGGAGACACAACGCTACCTCAATGGCAGTGGCTGCTGTGACCTTTATTTCTCTTGACTGGGGCTCATCTGACACTCTCTTTTGCTACTTAGTTACTTGAACAGAACATTTTAGTTTAGGTGGTGGTTTCTACTCTGTCTGCCCCACTGTCATTAAGATAAACAATGAATGAAGTCATTATTATTATTGCTATTATTATTATTGTATTTGTATCTGGTGTGTGTGTGTGTGTGTGTGTGTGTGTGTATGTAAGGGCATGTGTATACTATGACAAACGTGGAGGTCAGAGGACAATCCTGGTGTGGATCCTTGTCTAGCCACCTTGTTTAAGATAAGATCTCTGTTGTTCACTGCTGGGTGTGACAGGCTATGTGTCCCACAGACTTCTGGAAATTCCCTTGTCTCTCATTCTCATCTTGCTTCAGGACCTCTGGATTTACAAATGCATTTGATACCATGTCTGGTTTTTATGTGGATTTAGGCAATTCAAACTCAGGCCTCAATGCTCCCACAGCAAATTCTTTGTCTGGTGAGCCATGAGCCATTTCTCCAGTTCCTTGTGTGTGAATTCTTATGGCTCCAAATTCTCATTTTTATGTTTTGCTAATCTGAGTTGTTGATTTGTATTTTTTCTGATCTTGATGGATTAGAATTTATTTTTCAATATTGGTTATTGAACAACTTCTATGGGGATTTATTTTCAGATAATTAATGTCACAAATAAAGATATTATTGAGATATTTTATCTAAAGGAGCTGGAGAGATGGCTCAGCATTTAAGAGCACTGGCTGTGCTTACAGAGGACCCAGGTTTGATTCCCAGCACCCACATGGAGGCTAACAACTGTCTGTAACTCCAGTTCCAGTGGATATGGCACCCTCTTCTGACCTCGACAGGCATTGCATGACACAGATGCACTTTACATACATGCAGGCAATACACTCATACACATAAAATAAAAATAATAAATACAAAATTTTTTGAAACATGTTTTACCTAAATACTTGATAATTTATTGATGATTCAAAGAAATGTGTTCCTTTGTGTACTGATTTTTTGTTTGCAGAAAATCTGTTTGTTTTCCCTTCCTAATTCCATTATTTGTCAGACGTATACCTTGGGATCATTTACAGGGTAAATGTTTCCTAAAAAGACAAAGACACCACTGATTTTCCTTTCCATCCCATTGCTTTCTTGTCTCATGACATTATGCAGGCTAACCTGCTTATTAGTAGGTTGATGAAAATAGAATAGTATTATTACCTTAATATTGCTCATAGTTTCAGGGAAAATTAAAGTTATGCACAGATCGTGGAAGGCTTTTTTTTTTCAACTTGGACAACTATTTATTAAGGAAAGTGCTGAGAATGAAACATATTGCTTTGAAACTTTGAGGTCCGAGTTGCGTCACAAAGGACAGATTAAGAGGGTTGTTTTTTGTTTTTTGTTTTTTATTTTATATATTTTTTGATTAGTGCCATTGATGCCATAATTAAGTCCATTGTCCCCAGTGTTTCCTGTGACCTTTCAACAGAACCCACTGATCCATCCACATCCTATTCTCCATCATGTACATTCTTTTATTGCATAAGGAGCTGGCTGGGGCTGAACTGGATGGCACTTGTTCATTCACACTGTATTTATGCCCAGGTGGTGACTAATTTACCCATCACCCCTCACCAACAGCATTGTGGTTTTCCATTTTGGTGTGAGTGCTTTATCTAAAAGACCTGTAGATGCAGTTCAACCCGGTGTTATGAGACCCTGTGCCTGGTTTCCTTCGCTTTGTCCCCAGGGTGACTGTACCCGTTCTTTAGGAATAACATGGGATTTCTACATGCAACCAGAAACAATTGAGCCTAATTAATTAGACTTCTTTTTGCTAAAAGTTAAAGGGTCAGAGTCTATGTGACTATCGTGTACAGGACTTTCTCTCACACTATATTATTCCTGTTTTTACAGTATTCTGACATGTATTTCTGCAAGTACCAATCTGATAGTCTGGACCATTTCCCAGCTGCTCTGTATACCAAACATTTTCTTTTACTCTTGTGGTGGTTTGAATGAAAAATGCCCCCCATAGGCTCAAAGTACCTGAAGACTTAGTCAGTTGGTGGTGCTGTTTGGGGAGGTCATAGAATCGTTAGGAGGTGTGGCCTTGCTGGAGGAAGCACGTCACTGAGGGTAGGCTTTGAGAGTTCAGAGCTTTGCCTCACTTTGAGTCTGTGCTCTCTTCCTGGATGTGCTTGGAGACGTGAGCTCGGCTCTCTGCTCCAGCTGCCTTGCGCCGGGCCTCCTGGGCCATGATGGACTCTCAACCCTCTGGAACCGTAAGCCAAACATACTCTTCCTTCTCTAAGGTGCCTTGGCCATGGTGTTTTATCACAGCACAGGAAATTAACTAATGCCAATAAATTTTAGCACTAATAAGCAAAGGTATGCACATATAGATATACATAGTTATATATATATGTATATATGTGAATCTATGATTATAAGGGATTTTTTTATCTACTGAACTCAAGAATAATTCCATGAAGCTGAGTATTAATGAAGCACATTTACCAAAGGAGAAAACAGGCAAGAAAGGCAGGTAACGCGGACCTACCGTGCGGATTCACGTCATTCTTTCTAACACCTATAGCTAAGTGTGTTGAAGATGATTTTTGACTGGACTTCGACATTTGCCTGCACAATAAACATTCTCAGATGAATTTTCTCCCCACATCTGCATACGCCAGGTAGCCAGACCCTCAGAAGACGTTGTCAGAGC
Source organism: Nannospalax galili (assembly GCF_000622305.1). Lineage (NCBI taxonomy): Eukaryota > Metazoa > Chordata > Mammalia > Rodentia > Spalacidae > Nannospalax > Nannospalax galili. The sequence continues at coordinate 181,444 of NW_008332089.1, forward strand.
CAACAGTATGTACACTTCAAATTTCGATAACTGTGCTCAAAGCTTCTAACGAGTTCCCACAATTACTGTTCACTGATAGACCATGAAAAGTCATTTTTACATCTAACAAGGAACCAAGGAACATTATCTAAGGGTATGAGCTCACGCTAACACTTTTGATCTTCTTTTTTTTATTTATAGATTATATTGAGACTATTTAATAAGATTTGGACTTATTAAAACTGTTCAACTTTTGTTTTTTGAGTGGGTGGGATCATCTTTGAACTGCTTGAGGACACTAGGTCTTGGCGAACCCTTCAGTGATGTGCAATTCCCTTTGCTATGGTCATTTTCTGGGGTTTATGGAAATGCATTTGTTGCAGGAATGAAGCTTAGTGGGTAAATGTTCCTTGAAGATTTGATGGAATTCACTTGTGGAACTGAGTCGTTCCTTGACATCTTCTGAATTTCTTACTTAGCAATTGGTACTTTAGATTCCCTCCTCAGCCTTTGTTGTTAGGCTGTATTTTTCTACAAAATGTTCCTTTTCACCCAGCTTTTCAAACATGTTGAAGATAACTTATCAGCACATTCAGTATTTGTATATGAATCTATATATGAATTTCCTCCTCATTCTGGCCCTGTCTCTAGCACAGAATCTAAAATCAAATGTCCTTGTGTTGGGTTATCCCATCTAGCCCCTCCTCTGTTAAGTATTGCTTTAAACTGAGAATCAGATATTTATGTCTTAGAACATCAAGCTTTCAATCGCTGTTTGATTGCTATTCCATTTCTGTTCTTTGGCGGAGGTCTACAGTTTTCTCGCTTTTTGAATTCAACATCTAATATTTTTGAAAGTATTTGCCAAGCTATTTTAAGTACTTAAGTACTCATAGTTATGAAACTATTTATGTTTTGACATTACCAATTAAAAAAATGTTTTCATTTTGAATTAAAATTTTGTCTGCAAGTTGATCAGTGTATCCGTGTAATAAAAGATGTTTTGACAATTTCTAGTTTAGTTGTTATAAAATTAATGTTTATAATTAGCATAATTATTCTTTGTTTTTTACTTAATATATGACTAAGTTTTTAAATGTTGATTTTGGGCAGACTTAACGGTGCACTTTTTTATTTTATATTGTAGATGCATAAGGAAATATGAACTAGTCTACAGACGACCCCGTCTCCGAGGTTCTAGTAAGTTTTGCTCAGTGCCATCTTATATCTCTGTATTTTGTTCTAAGTTTAATGGAATGCCTGAATTGTGATGTTGAAGGCTGAATTTCATAGTCAATAGCAGATCATTCACTGTGACTGTATCTGCCACAGTTTTGAAAGAACTTTGTTTTGTTTCTATTTCTGTTATTATTATTATTATTATTACTATTATTATTACCATCATCATCATCATCATTGAGTTGAATTTAGATTCTGGGGACATTGATACATCCTGTGATTATTTATATCACATTCAATTGATACATGTCTGGTTTCTTTTACTGTTTACTTTATAAAAACATAAATTCTCTGAACCTTACCCCAGTGGGGGCTAGAACTTAAGACTTCACACATGTACAAATTCTAGGCAAAACTCTGCCACTGAGATGCATCCCTGTTCCCAAATTGAATCAACTTTATTTTGGGTATTTTTCAATCCTATATTTTCAGACATTTTATTTTTAATTGTGTGTGTGTGTGTGTGTGTGTGTGTGTGTGTGTATGTGTGTATACCTTTATTTGGATTTGTATGTGTGCATTCAGGTACCTGTGATGGCCAAAAGAGGGTGTCAGACTGCCTGGAGTTGGAGTCACAGTCAGTTATGAGCTGCCAGAGGTGGATGCTGGGAACTAATCTCAGATCCTCTGTAAGAGCAGCATGTGCTCCTAAGCTCTGGGCCTTTGCTCTAGTTCCTAAATCGTGGTTTAATTTTAATAGATATTCCTGATTTATATAGCCATGAACTGCAATGTGAAACTGTGGTTTTCACTGAGCATCAGTGGACAGATGTAGCCACTGATCCCAGAAATCATAATTCATCCTAAAAATTTCCTCCCGCCTAATGATGTCATGGCATCACAGCACAGCACTTTTAGTGATGTATAAATCCACTCAAGGAGCTGCCAGTCACAAAGAGGGCAACAGAACTGTGCCCAGTGACAGCACTCAGCTCTAGTAACAACGGACGATGCTACTGACTTGTGGACTTCAGTTGTTCAGTCCTTGTCTGTCGCCTCAGCCCTAACCTCCACATCTGTGAAAAACGTGACCCATCAGACAGCCTTCTGTAGTTCACTGTGGGTGGGTTCCCAGGGTGCCACCACCATAGGAGATGACTTCTCTCTCTGTGTTGCTGCTCTCCCAGAAGGCCAGACTGGGCACGGACAGCAACCCTTAGATCACCAATCTGAGTATTCTGTGGGCCTGGGCCAGTGTGATGGCGTCTGCCTTTGTTTAAAACAAAAAGTGTAAAAAGTAAAAAAAAAAAAAAAATAAATATTAATGATGCATATATAATATAGTAAATATTAATGGTACATATACATATATGATATATACATGTGTACATACATTATATATGTACACATGTATATAGAGAGCAAGAGAGAGACTAACAACATTAAGAAGATATTTCGTACATCCTAGAGTTCTTTTGCATTTCAAGCTGTTACGAGAGTCAGCATGTGCAAGGTATATAGTGGCTGCAAACCAGCACTCGTGGGGTAGAAGCTGGAGGACCAGGAACTCAAGGTCACTTTGGTTATATGATGAGTTCAAGTCAGATTTGGCTACATGAGACCTTGCTTCCAAAACAAAACAAAAAGAAGAGCTTTAAATAAAAGTTAAAACTAAAAGCAAATATGATTTTATAAAGTGAATGAGCTGCAGTAGTCAAAGGCGATTTGTTATTGAACAATAAAAAATTAAAATCCCCTAAATCTCTGTTCAGCATCTTCTGTAGTTGATAACACTGTCTGATTTCCACACCAGAGGGACTTCCAGCCCCAGGAACTGTATTCTGAGGGTAAGCGCACTGGGCTGGGTAGGGTCACCATTGCAAAGACTTTTACCCTGTGTTTGTCCTGCCTGCCTGTTCTAGGCTTAGGCCGGCAAATACCCTCGTGTGACAGTTGCCTATAGTATCCAGTACCATAAAGTGCTGATGGCAGTGGCCTGTACCCTGTACCCCAGGTGAGTGGCAGGCACTACTATTTGGGTTGATGTGATATACCCGCTGTGTGCACATAGGCTTTTGACTAATGACCTCATTGCTCAGAACACATCTGGTTATTAAGGAGGCACAATTGTAATTTTATAGGGTTTGATTGGTTTTGTTTGTGAATATGAACACGTTCCTTGTATATTTACTTTGTGTACGTTAGCTGGGTTTTTATCTATTGCAGGCTCCTATGAAAAAATGGAATACAAATGGTTGGGTTTTGGTTTTATATTAATCTTTATATATGATATAAAACTATTTACCCCCTTTTTCCAATACTGTGGCTTACATACTGACTTTGAAAACTGAGAAACTAGTTATTCAACGATTTCCCCCATTTACAGTATTCATTTGGTCTGGTTATACACTATCGTTCTTTACAAAGCCCCCCTTGTCTTTTAACATGTATTGTTTCTAAGACAGTAACCCTTATCAAGTCGTGAGGGCACCCAGAGAGCTGCAGGGAGGCAGTTTAGCAGACTGCCTGGATTTGGGTCATTTCACTCTGAACATTTTCCACATTGTTTGCTCAGAGATATGGGAGACCCCCACCTGGACCATAAGAGAGTATTCTTGTACCCCAGGGCTCTATGTCACTTGCTAGGGGTGTGTGACAGTGGATGCTCAGTCTGATATTACTGCTTTCCCTTCTCTACCCAGACCTTCTGACAGCAAAGGCAGTTTGATGACAATTCCCTTTTAGAAGTCAAGCATCCTCCTAGGTATCTCGACCCATCCATCCCAAGGAATGCGTTACTTGATGGTCTCTGAATATTATGAATCACACAGCATCACACAAGGGGTTGACCTCTGGCTTTGATGTTGGGAAGTGACAGATGTGAACCGCACGCAGGGAGGAGGGACTCCAGGGAGCTCACCATTTCTTGCCCAAGCTCTCATCCACCAGGCCACAGCTGACTGTGGTGTGTCCTTGCACAGTTTTCGGTGCATAACTGTCTCATGGCTCCTGTAATAGTGTTCTCCCCTGACCCCTTCAGAGCTTTCCTGTGGCCTTCTCTATTGATCCTTTACTTGGGGCTGACCAGTAAAGACTTGTAAATACCCATTAGCTACACTGTTACATAAGATTATGTCTGTATATGATGAAAAGAGCAACATTTTAACATGTAAATATTTATAAAGAAAAATTCCTGGGAGTTAAAATGTGGAAATTTATAAACAGAAAGCAGGCATAGATGTCAGGGTTTGATGAACACTGTAAAATCTGTTCTGATTTTGACTAGATCCCATTTTGAGATTCAGTGTTCATAGTTAAGGGATGTTACAAAGAGACCACAGTCATGAAACCCAAAATGAGGGAAGCAAAAGTTGGCCACGTCTATGAAAAGAATTCAAATAAGTGAGATAAAGAATTCCCACCTGCACTATTAAGTGCAGTATTACTTAGAATTCTTGACTGAGATTATGGGCAATGAGTTTGTGGAAATAATACAATATTTTGCAAATGATAGCTGTATCATTTATTCGGTCGATACTGGGAAATAAACAACATGCTGAAGTTGGAAATACATTCTAAAAGTTAGAATTTCACGTATAAATCAAAAGACATAAAAAAGCAAACCGTTTAATTCAACCATCCCGATCCCAAACTCATTTCAAGGCAAAACCAACCCAGAAGGACACAAAGATGTGTGAACAATGGCTCTGTGGCTCAGTTTGGGAGTTTCACTGCTGACATAAGAGGAATTTGTTATACCAGGAGCAAAAAACACATTCTCATCAGGACCGGCAAGACGTTGCTGAAAGGGCTGGAGAATACATGTTTCAGGTGTTATTTGTCATAAAGTATTATTTTATAGTTAATTGGTTCTTACCTCTCTAATTGATGAGTTATTATGAGCAGTAGAGGATCAAATAAATCAAATACTGAAATTATATTGTGGAGGAAAGAAAGTATATTTTCAGTCCCTTATTTCATGACTTCATTTACAAGATGTATTTAAACTATCAAACTCATGAATCAGTTCATATAATTGATGTTAATTTAATTGTTTTAGGGAACTATAGTAATACTTCCCATTAATAAATAACAATTTTTCATGGAGTCTGGGTGGGAAAGTTGTAGCACTCTACTACCCCATGATGTGGAATCTGAGCATAACTGAGAGATTTGAGCTTCATATGCATAGAGGATTTTTAAAAAGACATTTGTCTGTTGAAGCTGCTTATTAATTTTGGCATGTTTACCTCTGTCAATTTAAGTTGGCAGCCCTAATATTATTTTGAGCTGATTCAGTAATTGATTAAATAGATGACATCCTTCCTGAAGTTCATATTGAACCCAAACCCAAGGTACCAGTTAGGATGAGCTGAAATATTATAAATGACATGCTATAAACTAAATGCCTCCTTCAAGCAACTCCTGACATATTTGCATCAATATACCAGTAAACGCTGATGTGTCTTGTTACTGGGTCATTCTTTTTAAAAGGCTAAACTTTAGTTCACATCTTATTAGATTCTTGTTTTTCTCCCTGGTTTTGTTTCTTGACACTGAAGGGTAATTGGATGTTGTCTGTACATACAGTTTGTGGACCTATTGAGATGTTAGCTTTTCTTGGGTGTATTTTCCTAAAATCTAGCATGTCTGATTTACTTCTGATACTGATCATAGTTTTCTACAACCATTATATCCAACCTTATGATGATAATTCCTGCTTCAAAAGTTTGTACTTGATCTGAAAAGCCAGGTTGTTTAAGAACACAGTGGTGAAACTGAAAGGGCACCAGCTCGAAATGAGTAAATGTGAATATAGCACAGGAGCAAATGCCTCCTGCGAGCACAGCTAAGCCGCAGACCAAGACTCAAACTGGCAGTCCGTCTCCACAGCCTGTGCCCTTATCCATTACCAAATGTTCTCCCTAAATTTGGAAGTATTTTCCACTTATAGTATTCATTTTTAATGGTGATCAGTAGACACAACTTTTCTTTTCAAGGTTTTGCACAACCACATAAAATTGTAAGAAATAACATCAGAAGCTACTGAGTGCTTTCTACGCTGTTCTCTCCAGTGCAAACATCTTGCAAGATGGTGATTTAACATCATAACCAGAATGGAAACCAGCATAGTCAGGATACAGAATATACTATCACTACAGAGACACCTCCCCAGTCCCAGTTTTCCTTCTTTCCCCAAGTACTCCTTAATCTCTGGAAAGCATTAATTTGCAATCTATTCTACAATATTGTGTGGAACTGCACAACATCTAGCCTTTGGAGACCAACTTTTTTTTTTAATGTTCCTCTATGTGCTGAAAGATACCTGGGTTCTTTTCTGTTCTGGGATGTTACAAATAAAGTCATTCAAATCAAATCAGCACAGGCTGTTGAGTGGCTCTAAGCCTTTAGTTCTCTTGGATAAGTTGGAGTTCAATTACTGGGTCATGTGGTTGTGCATCTCAGCTTTTAAAGAAATTGACAAATGTTTACAGGCAGTGTCTATAGAATCCTACATTTCTTCCAGGAATGTACGGATGATCCTGTCCTCTCCACCCACACTAGAATTATTGGTGTTGCCCTTGTCTTTATTTTTGACCATTTTCCCCAGTGACAAGGAGCAGTGATGTTAAAGATTTTTCATGTTTTTATTTGCTGTATCTCTTCAGGAGATGTCTCTAATATTCTGCCTCTTGGATTATTTGATTTTTACATTGCTTTGGGAGAGATCTTTTGAAAATACATTTATTTACTTATATTTTTAGTGTATATGGTGCATGCATGTGTGCATGTATATGGAGAGAGAGGAGAGAGAGAAGAGAGAGAGGGAGAGAGAAGGAGAGAAAGAGAGAGAGAGAGGGAGGGAGAGAGAACTGTAGTGGGTACCATACCATGTGTGGAGAGCAAAGGACAACTTTGGGGAGCTGGTTCTGTGTCTACTTTGTGGAGTTAAGGTCTCTTGTTTAGGCTCCAGCACTGTGTGCTCCTCCCCATTCTCCTGTTCCTGCTTCCCATCTCCCCATGAGAGTGCTGGAATTACACATGGGAGCCACTGCCTCCAGCTTTTCATGTGAGTCCCAGAGGTTGAACTTAGGCCACCAGACCTGCCTGGCACCTATCCACCTGTGAGCCACCTCCCCAGTGGAGAGTTCTTATGGAGCACAGTTTGCACACACTTTCTCCTGTTCTCTGGTCTTCTTCAGCAAAGCCTCTCACCATATAAAAATTTTAATTTTGGTGAAGTCAAATTTACCATTTATTTTCCTTTTATAGAAAGTGCTATCAAAGAAAGTTTTAAGAAATATTTGTAGCTTTAGATCCTGAAATTTTATTTTATGATGTGTTTTTCCAAAATCTTAGTTTTAACTCTTGTATTCAATATATAATCCATGTTGAGTTGTTTTTTATACCCTGTGACTTTTTTCCATGTCACCATTCATTTATTTTCCACATGGATGTGCAACGGCTGGAGAAATCTTACATTTCTCCTTCATCTCCTTCAACTCATCAGAGATGAGCTCCCTTCATCTCTGTAGAATTGCTCAGCAGATCACAGGAGTCTGATTCTAGATTCTCCATGTGCCATCTTCGGTCTGCATGGGTCTCAGGAGATTTACATGCAGTCATAGCATTTTGACTGCCAACATTTTTCCTCCTTTTCAATGTTCTCGGTCCTTTGATTTTCCATGTAAATTTTAGGATATCCTTGCGTATGTTTATACGATTTTGTTTGGACTTTAATAAGAATTTTATTCAGCTTACATATCAATTTTAGTAGAATTGACATTTTTGTTGTTTTCTAATCCACGAACATGGTATGTCT
>NW_008332089.1:190017-191460 GCF_000622305.1 Nannospalax galili
TATCAATTTTAGTAGAATTGACATTTTTGTTGTTTTCTAATCCATGAACATGGTATGTCTTATCATGTGTTTAGTTTCTGCTTTTATAATATTTATATACTTTCAGCATACAAGCTCCACATGTTTTTTAAATTTATACATTAATATAACATTCTAAATCATCCTAAAAAACATCTCATTTATAATTTCAATGTGACTGTGTCTATTAGTAATATACAGAAATGTGACAATTTATATGCTTATATTAATCCTAAAGCCTTGTTCAATTCCTAAACTAGGTCGGTGATTTTTTTTTTCTATGCTTTCCTTCAAATGTTTTAAGCAGTCAGTCATAGCAGCTAAGATAGATTTTCCCGCCTGTGTGATTTTAATCTCCTTCCCTCGCTTTATTTAGAGAGTCTAGCATGATTCTTCACTGCGTGGTGAGAACACACTTTCTAGATCTTTTCTGTATATCAGTGCTGAGTAGAGCACTCCAGTGAAATCACCCAGGACTGGAAGCATCTTTTCTGGAGAGGATTAACAGTATAAAAGATCTAGTTTTCTCGTGGCCATGAGGATAGGAAATCTACCTGTTTCATGGTGATGAAATTTGGGGCAGCGTTTCAAGTGTTGGTCCCTCCCATCTAAGCTGTGGAATGTACGTATGCAAACTCCTCCACAGCATCTTTTGTTACTGCCTTCATGTCAGCCTGTCTGACATGATGTCACCTTTACTGTACCTGGTCACAGCCCTGAAACCCTCTCAGCCTTTGTTGGCCAGGGCAGAGCTGAAGTCACACCTTGCCCTGAGTTGTTTGTCTGCAGTGGAGACATTATGACTGAAAAATGTTCTGCTTTACTTAGCTGACTCTTCACTAGCTTCTTCTTTTTATTGATTTGCCTGTTTGTGTTTTAGATTTTAAGGAGCAGAGCTCTTCCAGACTTGGGTTTCACATAGGTGTTTTGAGTTTCTGACTTCTTCATCTTCAACGCTGGTCTTTGCATGAGGCAGAGAATCCAGGAAACTCAAAACCAAACATGACTTCTGAGACCCCTGTAAAGTTCCCCTTCATCTCTCCATCTCCTTGAAACTGCTTCCCTGGGCCTGCAGGACCTGCAGACCTTTCTTTAACCCCCAGGCCTCTCTCTCTAGGACCAACCCAGCTCCTCAGTGCAGTCCCCAGGAGCCCTTGGAGCTGCTTCCCGCCCCCATCTGCCTTTGCATCTCTGGGTGGCACGGCCACCACCTGCCCTAAACCAGCATCTTTCCTGGGCCCGGCTCCCAGGCCAGTCCAACCCCCAAATTCCTGAGGCCAAAATCTTTCCTGGAGGGATCCAGACCTTAGGAGAAAGCCTGAGAGCATCTGACCCTGACCTGACTTGGGCCTCTGTGGGAACTCCTGAAGACAAAAGCAATCTGGCCACTCCAATATAAAATCAAAAGAGAGAACCAGAAGCTTA
>NW_008332089.1:192299-193683 GCF_000622305.1 Nannospalax galili
AATTCCACCAGAAAACTCCTAGAAATTACAAACACGTTTAGTAAAGTGGCAGGTTACAAAATTAATCTATAAGAGTCTGTAGCCTTTCTATATACCAATAACAAACAATCAGAGTAAGAGTACATGGAGACACTCCCCTTCATAATAGCTGCAAAAAAAAGAAAAATCTCAGAATAAACCTGACCAAAGACATTAAAGAGCTCTACAATGAAAATTTTAAAACTTTAAAGAAAGAGATTGAGGAAGACATCAGAAGCTGGAAGGACCTCCCATGCTCATGGATTGGAAGAATTAATATTGTGAAAATGACCATCCTACCAAAAGCCGTCTATAGATTCAGTACAATGCCAATCAAAATCCCCATGACATTTTTCACAGATTTCGAAAAAAAACATCCTAAGAGTCATATGGAAGCACAAAAGACCTCAGATAACCAAAACAACTCTGAGCACTAAGAGCAATGCCGGGGGGATTACTATACCAGATTTTAAGCTGTATTACAGAGCTATAGTCATAAAACAACATGGTACTGGCACAAAAATAGACCCATAGATCTATGGAACAAAATTGAAGACCCAAATATGAGGAAAAGCAATTTCAGTCACCTCATATTTGACAAAGGGGCCAAGAACATTAACTGGAGGAAAGACAGCATGTTCAGCAAATGGTGCTGGCAAAACTGGATCTCCACTTGTAGAAGAATGAAACTAAACCCCTATCTTTCACCCTGCACAAAAGTCAATTCCAAATGGCTCAAAGACCTCAAGGTAAAGCCTGAAACTCTGAAACTATTAGAAGAAAACATTGGGAAAAACCTACAAGATATAGGTGTAGGAACGGATTTTCTAAAGTGGACATCAATTGCTCAGGAAGCGAGGGCAAGAATTAACAAATGGGATCTTATTAAATTAAAAAGCTTCTGTACATCGAAGGAGGCAACCCAGGAAGTGAACAGAAAACCCATAGAATGGGAGAAAATCTTCACCAGCCACACATCTGACAGAGGTTTGATAACCAGAATATATGACAAATTCAAAAAAAAAACAGAGAACCAAGACAAGAAGCAACCCAATTGAAAGATGGGCTCAGGAGCTAAACAGAAAGTTTCCAAAAGAAGAAGTAAAGATGGCAATGAAACATCTTAAAAGATGTTCAGCATCACTAAGAATTAGGGAAATGCAAATTAAAACCACTTTAAGATTTCACCTCACCCTAGTCAGACTGGCTAAGATCAAGAGAACAAATGATACCAAATGTTGGAGAGGATGTGGGGAAAGGGGAACACTCATCCACTGCTGGTGGGGCTGCAAACTGGTTCAACCCCTATGGAAAGCAGTGTGGAGAACTCTTAAAAAACTACAAATGAACCTACCATTTGACCCAG
>NW_008332089.1:194880-195630 GCF_000622305.1 Nannospalax galili
CACCTGTCCTCTTGATCAAGGAGGCCAAGGAGACCCCACCAGATGGACTTGAACCTGTGTCCAGTTTACAAAGGGGAGGATCAACACAGAGGAATTGTTTCCTCTGTGCTTCCAAGTGAAGCCCTCCATGGTCATGCAGGACCTTTGACTTATCTTCACATATGTGGAACTGGTAAAAGAAGGGAGCCAGGGGCTCATCCCAAGCCCATGTGACCCCCGAGGAACAGATCCTCAAACAACGTTAAGAGTAAAAATAAATTGCTTTATCTGGATCAACTGTATGGCCTTAAACACCCTAAAGGAAAGTATAACCAAAGATTAAAGTCATCAGTATACTTCTTTAAGAGTTCAAGGGATTACACGTCCCAGACATTAGGCTTAAATCTATATAAAAAGTTTTTAGACAATTATTTTTCATTGATGATTTTGTTCCTAACCAGAAAGTGCTGCTCAGATGTAAGACTTCAGACCTTGGTCTGCAATACTGTATTGCCTGCCTGTAGCTAAGGGAGACAATCAGCAATTGTTCTAAAATGATGGATAAATTTGTTTTTTCCCCCTATCTCTAGAAGCCTTTGAGAGGAAACTGACACTGATTCTAACCACTACAACAGCTATCAAAATACCTGAAAGCAAATCCTGAATCCATCACTGTAGAGTCCATCCTTGGAAGAGAAAAGAAAAATGAGGAGGAACCCAATAGAGGGATGCTTTTGGAAGCTCTTGTCAAGAAATTCCAGTGGACTCTCC
>NW_008332089.1:196437-205261 GCF_000622305.1 Nannospalax galili
TTATGCTAATGCTGATGTAATGAAATTATTTTTCTATGTGGTTATTAAATAAATAATTTAAAAAATTAATTTATTAATTTATTATTTTATGTATATACATGTATTGCCTGCATGTATGTAAATGCACTCGTGTTATGCAATGCCCATGGAGGTCAGAGGAAGGCATTGAGCCCCTGGAACTGGCGTTCCTCTAGACCTGGGTCCTCTAGACCTCTTAACCTCTGGGTCATCTCTCGAGCCTCATCTCTCCCTGGAACTTCAAATGCTCATATTACACACAGTGTGTTTTGTGGAAAAGTGATCAGTGCATCTTCCCAGAAGCTTGTTTCTGTTTTGAGCCCACAATGATGGAATGTCACTAGCGTAGCCGTTTGTATCTGCTACCCACTGAGGTGCCCATCTCTGAGTGACTCTGGATGACAGTGTTGACAGAGGGTCTGTTCAGTTCTCATCCTGCACTGGGGACATCCTTCCTGTGTTAGTGGGAATTCTCGTCACATTTGAAACAGTAGGAACAATTTCTGTAGCTACTCTCATTTATCATCGTGCATTAAATTTTTAATTATTTGGCCCATTTTCCGACCTAGAACTATGCAGCAGGTTATTCGTTTTCAGTGGTTTAAGTTGGCTCTCAGTATATTTCCAAAGTGAGTATTCTCATAGAATCTTTTTCATGTTGTATTTAACTTTTGTGTGTGCACATGTGTGTGGTTGTATGCACCTCTGTGTGCATGTGTGGAGGCCAGAGGAGGTCACTGGGTGTCCTGCTCGATCATGTTCCTCTTTATTCCCCTGACACAGCGCCCCTCACTGTACTCGGAGCTCTGCTGGCAGCCATCAAGCCTCTGCGATCCTCTTTCCTCTGCCCACCATGTCTGGTTACAGACAGGTGTGGCCAGGCCTGGCTTTTGGCATGAGTTCCGGGGGTCTAGCTCAGGTAGAAAACACTCTTACGTACTGAACCATCTCCCAGTCTCCAGACAGAACCTATTTTAATCGTGAACTACATTCTAAGAGCTATATAAACTTAGCGGATGTGACTTCAGGTGACAAATTATATTGTGCAAACTTTCATAAACCAAATGACAGAATGCATGCTGTTTGCCCTAATAATTCTGTGTGCTGATCGTAATTTGTTACTATGTCATGGTAAACTAAACTGATTCACCTGTAAAGTCTTCTTTTTTATAATTCACTCCATAATTCTATCCAAGTCTAAGTATGTGTTTGTGTGCATGCATACATATGTGTACATGCGTCTATGTTTATGTATGCATGTATGTGCATGTGCACGTGTGTATGTGTGTACATGTCCATATGTGTGTGTTTTGTGTGCCTATGTATATGTGTGTGTGCAAGTGAACACATGTATGCAAATGTATGTGAATATGTATGTGTGTGTATATATGTGTATGTGTATACATGCATGTGCATGTGTTAACACATTCATACATGTCTGTGTGAGCATGTGTGAATGTGTATGTATGTATGTGTGTGCATGGATACATTGTGTATGTGCATGTGTGTGCATATGCGAATGTAAAAGTTTATAATGCTTCAATCACTCAAAAATAAAAATGATTATTTTCAGTGCTGGGCAGTGCTACCCACACAAACACAGAATTGCAGACTAAAACCCATCATTGTTTATTGCTATTTTTGTCTTTTATAATAATGACCAGTGCTGTCAGAGTTCATTTTATTTTTAAATCACAGAACACACAAAAATAGATTCTACAGATTTGCAAAGGTGCAGATAAATATGCTTCCCAGTAGGAAATAAGTAGCTTTTGGGAATTCTGACAATAAACTTTGACACTGCTTTACATAAGCCACACACAAAATCAAGAGCAGAAAATGTGACGGAAAAATGACACTTTACTGTGTAGTTTTTAAATTCAGCCTTTGACCCAAGGGCAGTTCTAACAGCAAGGAGCGGGAAAGAGCAGGAGTAACCCGGAGGGCGCTGGGAACAGGAGGCGATTTCACGTTGCTAACCTTGAAATGATGGAGAACAGTCGAATCCAAAGGAGGAAGTCTCTAACAGGAATGACTGCTGGAGAGATTTTACCAGTAACCCCACTTCTAATGGCCATGTCACAAAATGCCTAAAGGACAGTGAGGTTGAAAGTGAAGTTCTCTCACAAGGTCAAAGGCCCCAAAGTGATGAAGAAAGCTTTAAAGTTGACAAGAAAGTGCAGATGTGCATCTCCCCTGTCCCTGCCATGACTGAAGGGTCCAAACAAGGGTAGGGATGATTTTTTCCACCTTTCAGAGCGGAGTCCTGTCTGAAATGGAGCCAAACAAAGGGGCACAGGCTTCCAGAACTTGCCCAGTTCTAGCTGGTCATGTGGTTCTGCAGCCAGTGCTGCTGCATGGGCGCCCCAACCTGTGATGCTGGCTTTGATTCTTTGTACACAACACATCACACTGCAGTGAACGTTCTCTGCGCAGTTGCCCCTTTTGTGGCCCAATATGAAACACTCTGACGTTTTTATTTTATGGTCAGAAGTCAGGAAGAAATAGTTTGGATCATACACTTTAGTACACACAGTAAGCATTCCATACAGACTTCAGATGTGTGAATGTCTCACTCTAAAGCAAGCACTGTTGCTTCCTCCACCGGATAGACTCAAAGTGGAATCGTCACTTATGCAAGAGTTCGACAAAGCAAAGCTCATCTTTCTAAGAAAATACAATTTCCCACTGAAGTCTTTTTCACACGTGAAGTATTTTAGGACTATTAGCTATAGTGATGAAGTTGGAGATAGTGATGCTTGTTATGCATATTGCCTGCTTTTTCCAGGCATGGAGATGCATTTGTAAATAAGTGCCTACGATCTGTAGTGAGGCCCGATGCACTTACTTCTCCCCCCCATTCACTGAGCACCTCTGTGGAAGGTCCAGGGTTACACAGCAGGACAGCATGTCACACTGTTAACAAGTTCCCCTTTCTGCTGCCGCAGCTCCCAGGTGGCTTCCTCTCCCTGCCAGGCAGTGTTATAAATTTCTGTGGTGAAAGTACATCTTACTCTCTGAATCTACTTCAGGTGTCCTTGCCCCTCTCAAATATCCAACATTCTTTTTCTACCTCACTGTTAGCTCGTGACAGTTCTCTTACTTCCCTTAGAAAACGGAAGCTTCAGAGAGAGACTGAGCCCTACTTGGTTGGTACTGAACTGCTCCCCGTCCTTGTTAAAGTGGCCGAATGTCTGGGCTTTCCCACCACCCTGCTGATCTCTGGAGCCCCTCCCACTTCTGCTCTCCCTGGGGCTTTGATCCTGAATTGTCCTGTTCACCTTTTCATTGTTGTCCGCACAGGAGATCCCATTCAGCATGTAAGTGTGACCTTTTAAATGGTTCCTACAGACAGCTGGACTGTTTCTTCTGAGTCTGCCCCTGCTACACATGTTCCCCCTGGGAAGGGCTCCCTCCCATCCAGCCTCCATTCCCTCACTGCTCTTTCCTGTGCTTCAGATTTTGACCTCAACTACTCCATAAATATCCTCCAATCAAGGACACCAGGAAGATGCACCTTTCAGTGCCCAGTAGTGAATTGTGTGACCCTGACCCTGATCAGTGATTCACTCTCTCTCTTCAAATCCTCTATAGAAATGGCTCCCAGCATTCCACAGTCCTCATTTTCCTCTCTTCTTTATCGATCTGGCCTCTCCATGACAGTCTCTGATCATATATCCACTAAGTGTAATCATTCGTGGATGACTGTCAAGTTTGCATTTCTTGCTCAATCTCTGCTGCATCCCAAACTCAATCTATGCTGTTCTTTGTGATGTCCCAAGATATACACAAACAAACGTGTCAGCAGTAGAACCCTTCAGCACACCGTCCTCTGCTTCACCCCCCTTCACAATCCAGACTTCATAAATAATGTCGTAAGTCCTATCTGACTGCTACGATCCAAAGCTCGAAGCCACACTTCATAAGCTCCCAATCAAGAGCTATGAACTCTCCGTCGATCAAGCTTCTCGAGTTCCACTTTCCCATCCTAAGGACTTCAGCTAGGGAGCACGCCCCAGGTTTTCAGCTCAGCATTGTTCTCATTGCTCCCCATTCAGGTTGCAGAGAAGTGTTTCCAAACAGCAATCCAGATCCATGTCCCCCAGAAAGCATTGCAAATGTTCCTATCACACAAAAACGCAAGCAGTTCCTCCGGGTCCTTCCTGTCCCACCTCCTCCTGAGCTCGTGTCCTGTGGCAGGAACTATCACCCCAGAAAAAATGCAGCACAGCAGAATCTGTGCCTCTGTTCAGGTGCACGGTGTTGCCGCTCAAGATCTCATAGCACAGAGCACCAATCAGGGTATGTGTGTTTCTATGTACAGGCGTCAGACTGCATTGTACCCAGGGTGACGGGCGATGAACTGCATTGTACCTGGGGTGTAAAGGCTAAGCTTTCCTTTGCTTAGGGCACTGCCTTAGGGAAATCTCTCAGGGTCAATGTATTGGAACGATGATAAGCCACTTCCTTCTTAGCTTTGGGATCCCAGTGTTCAGTTCAAATTACCCATTACAGTCCCTCCACTACTGTTGGAGCCCACAACTCCGAGTCTGTCTCTGTCCCTGTGTTAGGGCTTTAGCATGACTGCTTCTCTTCCTTCTGGTTCTTCCTGCCCCTTGAGGGGGCTCCTTTGGGTCTCCTTTTCATATTTTACTGTTCTGATCCAATATACCTTCTTGGCTTGGTGAGGAATGCTTGGAGTGAAAACATTCCCATGAGTCCGCTTGCCATCACACTGCCGATTCCCGTGTTCCCTTAGCCTCTGTCACTTCCTGAACTTGCATAGATTGATTTGTTCAACCTTTACTGTATCAGAACTACTTCTGAGAACGCTTCTCTACCTCTCCCTTCATCCCATCATCACTCTTAGGGTCAATAGTAAAGACTGTCCTTTCTTCCTCTTCCACGACTGACTTCTGCAGATGTTTCTACCACCCATTTTCTCTGCAGAAATGGTCCTCACTGTTCAGGGTTTCCCAGGTCACTCATTCCTGAATCAAAAGCTGATGCATCTCATGTGCCATGAAGACTTGGAGAGCAGGTTGCTGGGACTTTCAGATCCCTTACTGCAAGGAAACCTGCCTAATCATTAGACCTGTTGAATCAAGAAATCCCTAAAACTTCAGGTATTCCTGCCTGACAATACATTGCAAACTTTATAACAAGGGACAGAGTCCTGAATACACATCACAGTTTTTACGGTCAGAGCAAGAGAAAGAAATATCATAGATGATCCTGATCATCGAAGAAAGAGACATTTCAAAAACATAAGGAGAGGTCACATTGCAGATACGTCACATAGGCTTAAGTGTCTCACAGACACTGTCTGCATTTTACCGGTTCTGGAACTCTTTAATAGGCTCCATATGTTGCAAAGAGAAGCTTCTTTGATGTGGGGTGAAAGGTACATGTGTCTGTAAATATGAGGATGCATATTTAGAATAAAGTAAGGAGTAATGAGACACTTAACCCTGTGACACATCTTCAATGCAACCTCTACACATAGGATGAATGAATCTCTCACCTCTCACTAGAGAATTTTCCTTATGTAACAGATGGAGATTAACACAGAAACCCACAATTGGCCGACCAATGGGCCGAGAACAAGGCCTCAGAGTGCTTACTCCTGATGAGGACACATATTTCAAACCTCTGCCCCCGAAGGCTCAGGGATCATTTTAGAAGAGAAGGCAGAAAGATTCTAAGAGCCAGAGGGGTGGATGGCCACAAGGAAAGAGTCTTCCAGACACCTGGTCTGTTACTCACACGAACTCACAGCAATGGGGGCAGCGTGCACAAGTCCTACGCAAGCTCAAACCAGACAAAATCCCAACACAGACATGGGGAAGCGGTAAGAAATTCCAACCCAACCAAGGGAACTTTGGGCAAATGACGGCTGCTCAGAGGGGGAGAGACAGTATCTTATAGGGATGAGACTCTGGATGGGTCCAGTGGATGGAGCCACACTGAAGGACATTTGGGAATACAAATCACTCTCTATAGGCCCTTTTATATATGAGAATGTATAGAGTATATTAAATTGGGCAGGAGGTAGCAGCTCTGTCTGACACTGGGCTCCAGTTGCTGTGAAGAGACCTTATATTAATATGTTGATTTTATTATTTTTTACTAGTTGAATCAGGTTTGTTCTGTCCCTTTTATCAATCACATTGGTTTGTTATACATGTCCAGAAATGCGTGTGAGTTTTGTGGTTGTTGGGCACTGCAGTTTGTACCAGTTACTTTTCTTGTTGTTGTGACAAAATACCTAAGAAGCACCAGCATAAGTAGGAAGGGTTTACGTCCACGCACAGTGCCTGGGGACACAGTCGTCATGGTGGGGAAGGCAGCTCCAGTGGGGGGCAGATAGTCACACCGTGTCCAGGGTCAGGATGGGAGGACGGTGGGTGCTGGGCTTAGCTGACTGGATGGGAGGACGGTGGGTGCTGGGCTTGGCTGACTGGATGGGAGGACGGTGGGTGCAGGGCTTGGCTGACTGGATGGGAGGACGGTGGGTGCAGGGCTTGGTGGACCGTCTCCTTTTTATTCAGTCTCTCAACCATATTCTTGAATTCATTGTCTCAGTTCTGAGGCTCTTGAATCTCCGCATTTTTGATGATCTCCGTTTGCTGAATTTCAATCATATCATTGACTTTCTGATTTCATTGAATTGTGCAGACCTTCTTGTGTCTCATGAAGTTTCAGTTATTGGTATTTTGATTTTTTCTGACATGAAATTCATTACTTTATCTTTGGGGAAAGAACCTGCTGTATTTCTTCACAGGCGGCATCTTACTTCATTTTCTTGTGATTCTTGTGCCTCTATGATGATAATTTTGCACCCAGAAGATCAGTTATCTTTACCAGCTTTAAAAAAATTATTTTTATTTTGTGTGTATGAATGTATTGCCTGCATGTATGTAAGTGCACCCATATCGTGCAGTGCCTGTGGAGGTCAGAAGAAGGCATTAAATCCCCTGGAACTAGAGTTTGGGACAGCTGTTAGCTGCAATGCGGGTGCTGGGAACCAAACCCAGGTCCTCTACAAGTGCAGCCAGTGCTCCTAACCAGTGAGCCATCTCTCCAGTCCCATTGCTACCAGTTTTAAGGCTGTCTCCCAATGGCGTGTGCTAGGGAGCTGTGTGGATGCATGTGTCAGCTTTGATTCTAAGTAGGCACTTCAGTGTAGTGTGAGTGTAGCTACCTCAGCTGTAACATGTCCACAGGTGACCACAGCCTGGTTTCTAGTGTCTGGGTCTGTGCACCACCAATCAGGGTGTAGCTTTCTTAGAAGAGAGAGGTTAGCTGGTGGAGGTAGGCGTGTGGGGCTTACAACAGTCTCTACGGTCATTTGAGGCACATTTCCTCGTGGTCCATACGGAAAAGATGCAGGTGGGGGGGCAGCAGAGACATGGCACCTACCCATTCCCAGGGATTATGAGATACCGACCAGTGCGGTGGGCATGGGTGCATGAGGCACCGGACTCTTGGTAGCAGGGAACAGCTCCTGTCCATCTGAAGCCTGGATAGGGCAGAAGCCCCACCACTGAGACAAGTGGGATGTCTCTCAGTATCTGGAGGCTGTGCAAATGTGCAGGCTCGCTGAAGGGGTTCAAGCTGCTGAAGATGAGCTGTTCAGCTACTTCCAGGTTGTACAGACAGGCATCCAGGTGCTTTTCAGGCCACAGCGGGCTGAACTGAGCATTGGCTGCCCTGGTTGCTTCTTGTAACTGCGGTAGGGCAGGCAGGGCTGCGTGTCTAACTCTTGGTGCTTCTGTGGACCCAACATCTCACGCTAGCAGTCTGGTTGACTCTATGGCAACAGGAGACCTGATCCTTTCTAGTCCACAGCACAGGGTTGAGCAAGCTCCTGGGACAGCTGCTTCACCTCACCAGCAGCCTCTGCCAATGGTCACGCCTGCCCTGCAGGAGCCTGCGTAGGAAGAAGGCACAATGTGGGTGGGACTCCTTCCCTGGGGTGATGTTGAGGAGGAGAAACCTAGCTGGTCCCCCAAAGTTTAGAGACCACCAGGCTTCTCCAGCAGCAAGTGCTCGGGCAGGTTTTGTTTGAGTGCTGGCCGGTGGACCCTCAGGCCATGGGAAAATTCATTCAGGGTTGATCTTGACAGTTGTATTGGTGATGCTGGGTGCATGGATTCCTTCTTAGTAAGGCCGCTCTGCCTTAGCATCTGTCTCCCACTTCTGCCCACAAACACTCCAGTGACAGGGCTGGAGAGATGCCCTGTGGGTAAGAGCACTTGCTGTGCAAACATGAGGTCTGAGGATTCTAGGACTTACATAAACAGCTGCACGTAGCCACACCCATATCTGCAACCCAATTGTTAGGATGGGAGGCAGAGACAGGAGGATGCCTGGGGGCTTGCTGGCTGCCAGTCTAGGGATAGGTTTAGTAGGAGACCCTGTCTCAGGGGAATAAGGGGTCGAGTGCTAGAGCAAGACGCCCAGTGTTCTTCTCTGGCCTTTGTACATGAACACACACACGTATGCTGGTACATGCACATACATACACACATGCACACACATGCAAGCACATTCATGTATACACATACATGCACACATACATATACATGCACACATGCTTGCACACACATGCATGTGCAGACATACATATGCACATGCATACACACAAGCATGCATATGCACATACATGCATGTACACATGCATACATGCATATGCATGCAGGTGCACACATGCACACATGTATACACATACAAGTGCACACACTCACATATATTCACACATGCATGCAGATGCACACACATGCACGCACACATACATGCATGC
>NW_008332089.1:205541-211341 GCF_000622305.1 Nannospalax galili
GCTCAGCCTGCTTTTTTATGCAACACAGGCGTACCTGTCCAGGGGTGGCACCACCCACAGTGGGCTGAGTCCTCCCACATCACTCATCAAGAAGATGCCCCTCAGACATGGCCACAGGCCAGTCCTATGGAGGCAATTTCCCGATTGAGGCTCCCTCAACCTAGGTGTGTCAAGTTGACACTAAAGCTATCCAGTACATGCGGTGTCTGTTTTATGAACAGTTTGTCTCCCTCACAGTGGGACTGTCAGAAGCACCTAATGTGGAGGATTGCTCAGGCGCTCTCCGACAGGGCCGTTGATGTCCCGTGAACCTCTCGCTCTGCTGTGCTGCACAGCTGCCACAAGCCACCATCACACTTTACCGAGCAGAAGTGTGTCTGTTGTCTGAAGTTTTCTCGGATCGGCCCTGTCAAGGTCGTGCCTCCATAGCATCCCTGTACCAGGAGGAGTGTTGGGGGGTCATGAGAACACGGACATTAAATTTTATTCAACTGAATTCTAACATGAGTGCGTTCGTTATATAAACGAAGGTGGCAGCCGAGCCAAGAAGAATGATCTGTGGGAAACTGGCGATGACTCCTCTGTGGAATGGTTTTCCTGTTTGGCGCTGCCTGAAGACACAGCCCACAAACAAAATACAAGTATACATTTAGCAATTCTAGAGCCTGAGGTCATGTTTAACACACTGCAGGGACGACTGTCGTTTCTCTAGTACAGGAACTTCAAGTCTAGTTCAGGGAACAACACGGGTCATCTAAATCAGTGGACCACAGGGAGCGTGAAGTATATTTCACAGGAGAGAAGGGGGTGCCTTCCTCAGCCTGGGGGAGCAGCGAGGGGTTGTGTAGTCCGGACCGGCATCCTTCCGTGACAGATGACATGTTTCTTCTACTTTCTGTTTTCGGGTATTGGAAACAAAAGGGAGAATTTGAGAGACAAACCACTGAGCAGTTTAGATGGAATCATTGAAGTAATGTGCTCTAAGGCACAGTACCTGCGAGTGGGCTGCTGGCGTGAGTCTTCAGGTTCTTAAATTAATAAAGCTCGTGGAATCTAGGGCTGTAGATTGTGCCTAGTGGTTATTGTTCGCAAGAAAGCCAGAAAATGAGACCAGAGCAGGCGCCACTGGCAGGGTCACAGGGAATTCATGGTCCAACAGCAAGGGCTCTGGGATGACTTTGTAAAAACCCACCACCCACTGTGCTGTCTGACTTTGTCTCATTATTGCTATAGTTTTAAAAATTAAATTTTAATTAGTATACAACTAAAATAAGATATATATATATATTTATATATAAAATAATGGGCTTGAAAACCACACTTCTGTGCATACGTCGTACTTGGCCCACAGTCACCTTCTCTGTTTCCTTTCTCCCCCTACCCTCCCCCATGCGCCCCCCAATGCCCTGCCTCTGCTCTCATAGCACCGATAGATTGATTGATTGATCAAAAGGTGATTGATACAGGGGCATATTCTTCCTTCTGCATATGAGAGAAAACGTACCATATTTGACATTGGTCTTGATGCTCATTACCCACCTGTGCAGGGTAGTGTTCGTTGTCAACTTGACACACCTGCAAAGAGGGCCGCTCAGCCGGGAAATTTCCTCTATTGGACTGGCCTGTGGTCATGTCTGTAAAGCATTTCCTTAATTATTGAGTGATGTGGGAGGGCCCAGACCACAGTGAGAGGTGCCACCTGGGGCAGGTGAGCTGGTAAGCACCATTCCTCCAAGGACTCTGTTTCAGCTCCGGCCCCAGGTTCCTGCCCAGACTTCCCTCAGTGATGAGGCATAACCTGGGAATTATAAACACTTTTCTCCCAAGTTGCTTCTGGTCAGCATTTTATCACAGCTATAGAGAGCAAACTAGAACAGCACTCTTGACCTTCTCCCTTTATACCCCTTCTTCCCTACACATACCCCTGACACTGTCATGTCACTTTTACACATAGGAACACAAACATTTTAAAGTACATTCTTGGGCTAGAGAAATGGCTCGGTGGTTAAGAGCACTGGCTCCTCTTGCAGGACCCGGGTTCAATTCCCAGCATCTACATGGTAGCTAACAACCATTCATAACTCCAGGTCCAGGTGATACAAAACCCCGTCATCTGACCTCAGGGGGAATTGCATGACACAAGTACACTTACACACATGCAGGAAATACACTCATACACATAAATGAAAGAAAGCATATTCTTCATAAGAGGAAAAACGTGATATATGTCTCAGTCTGACTTATTTTGCTCAGCGTGATTCTCCAGTTCCATACATTTTTCTCCACATGACTAAGGCCACACTACTTTACAGCTGATTAGGCCCTGCTGCAAAGATGCCGGACTTCCTCCCACTCACCTGCTGACAGGCGTCCACATTGTGCCTCATCCGGGGATTGTGAATAGTACCGTGGTAAACGCCGATGTGGAGTATCTCAGTGGTGTGTGGCCTACTTTTAAGGGAACACCCAGGAAAGCTACAGGTGTACTACACGGCTGTTCTATGTGTAGGCGGGGAGCCTCCTTACTGATTTGTTAAGTGTCTGCACCAGTTTGCATTCCCACCAGCTGTGTAACTAGGTTTCCTCTCTGCCCACATTTTCAATTCATTTGCCCTTTTATTGATTGGATGGTTTTAGACGATATGTGTTTAACTTTTGAGTTATTTATATTTCCTATATATTAATCTCTCATCAATAATATAAATGCAAAGACTTTTTTCAGTTCTGTAGCCTGTCTTTCCTCGCTACTAATTTTTCCTGTGGTGTGAAAAGATTTTAACTGTCATGTAATTCCAGGTATCAATTCTTACTCTGATATCCTGAGCTGTAGGATTTCTTAGGGTTGTTGTGAAGATAACTTCATGTTTATTCTGTGTTTTTCTCTGAGAGTTCCACTTCAAACTTTCAAGTTTTACATTAAAATACTTTGTTTGGTTATATTTTTGATGCAGGGTCTTTAGACTATAGCCCAGGCTGGTCAGGAACTCACTAGGCAGCCTAGGCTGGCTTAAACTCATAGCAATCCTCCTGTCTCAGCCTAGCAAGTGGTAGAATTAGATGTCTTTGATCTACTTTAAATTGATTATTGTACAAGATGACACAGAGGGCCCAATTTCAGTCTTCCATTTGTTGGAGAAGCTGTCTTGTTTAATATTTTATTTATTATTTTATTTTATGTTTGTGAATATATTGCCTGCCTGTATGTAACTGTACCTGTGTCATGCAATGCCCATGGAACTCAGAAGAGGGTGCTAAATTTCCCTGGACCTGGAGTTATGGATGGTTGTTAGCCACCATGTGGGGGTTGGGAATTGAACCCGGGTCCTCTGCAAGTGCAGCCAGTGCTCTTAACTGCTGAGTCAGTTCTCTGGTCCTGAAGCTGTCTTTTATCTGCTGTATGTTTGAGCAAATTTGTTGACTATCAGATGGTATAGCTGTGTGGACTTATTTTTGGATTTTCTGTTCTACTTCATTGGTCTTTGGACTATTTTTCTAAAGCTATAAGCATGCTGATTTTGTTAAATTGACTCTGTAGTATATTTTTCTGTATTTTACTAAAAATCATATAAAAATTGAAACCAGATGAAAAAAAACCTTTATCAAAGTGTATATTTTATTGAACTTTCATGTATTTCATATGATGCATCTTAAACATATCCAGACCCCCCTTCCCTATCAGCACCCCCTTGCCCATGCACTGGATTTCATGCATTCTATCATATATGTCAAAGCCTATGGAGTCACATTTGTATACCCAGATGTCCCTCCAGCTCCCTATGAAATATGCTTTGAAATCATGTATTGTAATATCTCCAGAAATTTTCTTCCTGTGTTGAATTGCTCTGGATATTTGGGGTCTTTTGTGTCCATATGAATTTTAGAAGTGTATTTTCTAATTCTGTGATGATATCACTGGAATAGTAACAGACCTTTAGTTTAATTTGTAGATAGCTATTTAAACAATATTAATTCTTCCAATCTGTGAGCATTCGTGGTATTTCCATGGACGCTTTCATCTTCAATTTAGGGCTTCCAGTTTTAAGTTTAAATTTTTGACATCTTTGACATTGTATCTTAGGTTTATTATTTGGTATTTCCTTTTTTTTTCATTTGTTTTTGGGGGTGAGAGAGTAGCACATGAGTAGAGGTCAGAGAACAGCTTTTGGGAGTCGGTTCTTTACTTCCCCTGTAGGGTACTTGGGGATATAACTCAGGTAGCCAGACTTGGCAGCAAGAATCCCCACCTTTCCAACCATCTCACCTTCCTAGTATTTTATATTTTAAGGTGATTGTGAGTGGCATTTCTTTCTCAGAAAGTTCATTATTGGTGCTTAGAAAAGCTACTGGTTACTTATGCTAACTTTACACCCTCTCTTTTCA
Source organism: Nannospalax galili (assembly GCF_000622305.1). Classification (NCBI taxonomy): domain Eukaryota; kingdom Metazoa; phylum Chordata; class Mammalia; order Rodentia; family Spalacidae; genus Nannospalax; species Nannospalax galili. The sequence continues at coordinate 209,922 of NW_008332089.1, forward strand.
TCATAGTTCAGAGATTTATGGTGGAGTCTTCTGGGATTTGTAAAAATGTCATTGTGTCATTTACAAATAGAGATGATTCACCTCCCCCCTTTCCGTTCACATCACTGTGGTTTCTTTCTCCAAAACCCCAAGCACTATTCTGGGTAAGAATGGAGAGAATAGAGATCCTTGTCTCACTGTTGATTTTCAAGGAATTGCTTCAGATTTCCCTCCTTTAGGCCATGGCGTCTGTAGCTTTGTCATAACCGCATGTTATATTGAGATATGTTCTTTCTGGTACTGGATTCCTCAAAGCTTTTATTGTGAAGGGATGTTGGACTTTGACAAAGGCTTTCTAATGAGATGCTCTCAAGCTTCCTGTTAGTGAGTCTTTCTATAAGCTGTATGACGTTTATTGATTTACATACGTTGAGCTGTCCTTATATTTTCTGGAATGAAATCAACTTGATCATGATGTATGATTTTTTTTTCTTGAGGTATTGAATTTACTTTACGAGTATTTATTGAGAAAGGGAAATTCAAGTAGTTTTCTTTTCTAATTCTGCTCATCTAGTGTTGTTATTGTGGCAATAAGATTGTAATATTGACTTCACAAAATGACTTTGGAAATGTCTCTTCTGTTTATATTTTATGGGCTACACAGAAGATCATTTGTGATAGTTTTTCTTTAATGGTTTGGTAGAATTCAGCAAAGGCTCATTCCAGTTCTGAAACTGCCTTTATTGGTAGGCCCTTTATTACAATTTCAATCTCATCACTCATTACAGATCTGCTAAATTTGTATATCCTCTTGGTTTAATTGTGGTAGGTCACATGTACCCATAAAACTACCCATATTTCTAAATTCCTGGTTTTTATAAAAATATGGGTTTTCAAGTATTCCTTAACATGTATATGGATTTCATTTTTTTAACGGACCTCTGCTATCTCTAATTTTATGGGTTTGTGTCATCTCTTCCCTCTCTTTCTTTAAGGTAGTTTAGCTAAAGTTTAATTAAACTTGTAATAATGAATCAACTTTTCAGCCATCAATTCTTTACAGTGCTCTTTTTAAATGTATTTTGTTTCTTATTTTTATTTTCTGTGTATGAGTACATTGCCTGCATGTGTGTAAGTGCACCCCTGTCATGCAATGCTTGCAGAGGTCAGAAGAGGGCACTGGATTGTCCTGGAACTGGATTTACAGACAGTTGTTAGCCACCATGTGGGTGATGGGAATAGAACCCAAGTCCTCTGTAAGAGCAGCCAGGGCTCATACCCACTAAACTACCTCTTCAGTCCTGTGTTGATCTTTCTAATCTCCATTTCTTTACTTTTACTTTGATCCTTATTATTTATTTCTGTTTGCTGATCTGGGGTGTGTTTTTTTTCAGGTTTTTTTATGAAACATTGAGGTACATTATTAACTTATTTATCTGAA
>NW_008332089.1:211624-251661 GCF_000622305.1 Nannospalax galili
TATCCTATTATTATCACACCATCATCTGAAGGGGTTACCTGAATTGCCAATAGGAAATCAGGACGAAGACCGCTCTGGCTTCTTCCATGCTGAACAGGGACACAGGGTGGGGCAATTGGGGTACCCCTTCAGTGGGTCTATCTAAAAGACTCCCAAATTGTATAACTCTTATCACCACATGGAGGCAGGATCCGGGCATTCTTAGGCAGTCCCCTGAATTCTCAGTCCTTATGCCAGAGGGAAGTGGAAACAGGCACTCTCTGGTGGTCTGCGAAGATCCCAACTGCTACACAGATGGAGGTCAGAACCCACCCTCTCAGGCTGTCTACTAAGATCTCAGCCTTATCCTCAGTCCACTCTCTTTTCAACCTAATACCTGTACTATCTAAATCTATAAATAATGTTTACATATGTCTTCCCATGAGAACTTAAAACTCAGGAGAGTAGAAACCCTGTCTGCCTTGCCCTCCATGGTAGCCCCAGCATTTAATGGAGTACAGGACCTTTCAATAATGTGTTCTGAAAATTTAGGGAACTAGATCAAAGGCTTCCCACACATTAGCACAGTGCTGGGTCCCTCACCTCATCAAACCAGGATTTCAAATCCTTTTAACCACATGGCACACCACCTCCAGGCTTTGACTCTTGTGAAAATGGCCCTGGAATATCTCTGATCTTCAGAGGGAGGACCCAAAAATGAAGAAATGCTCCTGGGTGAGCTTGGTGCTCAGACTCGGTGCTGGGCCCATAATCCTTTCCTCTGAGGTTATACTTTCCTTTTGGGTGTTTAAGACCATACAGTTGGCCCAAGTAAATCAACTTATTTTTACACTTAAGGTCATTTGAGGATCTGTTCCTCAGGGGTCACATAGGCTTGGGAGGAGCTCCTGGCGCCTTTCTTTTACCAGTTCCATCTGGGTGAAGATAATTCAAAGGTCCTGCTTGACAATGCCTGGCTTCACTTGGAAGCATGAATAAGATGTTTTCTCTGAGTTGACCCTCCTCTTTGTAGACTGGACACTGGTTCAAGTCCATCTCATGGGGTCACCAGGGCCTCCCTGAACAAGAGGACAGGTGACTCACCACAGTTACAGGACATTTTGAGAGATGTTCCAGAGTCCCCTGGAACTGAGTTGACCTTAGAGGGCAAGGGGCAAAAACTGTCCTTTAAGTCCCTCTGACCAGATTAGTATAGGCCTAAACAATAGCTGTTAAATATCCAATTAGGTTAGTTCCACCAGTCTGGTACTTTTAGTCATCATATGCTATACGGATAAGGCTTGGGCAAAAAACAAAATATTCCCAGATAAACTTTGACTGGATATGTATTTTGTTCCTTAAACTAGTTGTCTAAACTATGAGCATAGACATTTTAAGATTATGTGTATATAATTTTTGTCTCATCCTTTTTATATCATAACAAGCCTAAACAGACCTTCATCACTTGCTTAGGCTATCTCAGTTTTTCTATTTTGGAAAATATCTCCATTCCCATATCCTTAGAACATCTTCTACATTCTCATATTCTTTTTTAAAAATAATTATGGGCCATAATAGCATTAACAAATAAATTTTCCATCTGTTGTGAGAATTCTTTTCCTGGGGATGCTAAGCAATGCTTATTCCCTTTCAAGGTTCTAGTGTCGAGCCAATGTTTGATTAAAGTTTTACTGGGGAACCAATGAACATACTGAGCTCACTTACTGAGATGACTGAGGGGTTGCTGAGGTATGACCTGAAGGTAAAGCACTGGAAAGCCTTTACCCAGCATGGGTCATCCCTTCTCTCTTACCATTCTCCAGATTATATACTTTAGCCCTCCCCAAATGCAGGAGGCCATGTGTGATTAGGATCAAATTACATACAGTTGACTGGGGGTGGCTGGATAATCCGGTGAGGGTCCAATGACCCTGCTTGGCCCTCCTTTAATGAATGAGCACAACTGTCAATAAGCCCAGCTGTCCCTGTTATTAAAAGAACATGGGCTTTGAAAGGATTTGGTACTAGGATCCACAAATGATGGAGAACATATGTCTTTCATTTTCGTGAGTCTGTTTTATTTCACTTAGTATAACTGTTTCTAGGCCCATCCATTTATCTGTAAATTTCATTATTTCATCATTCTTTAGTGCTGAAAAGAACTCCATTGTGTAAATGTAGCACATTTTTGTTAATCACTCATAGTTGAGGGGCACTTAGGTTGCTTCCATCTCTTAGCTATTGTGAAAAGAGCAGCAACAAACATGGTTGTACAAGTGTCTCTACAATAGGATGAGTCCTTTAGGTATATGCCAAGGAGTGGTATAACTGGGTCATATGGGGTTCATTTTTAGTTTTTTAAGAGTTCTCCACACTCTTTTCCACAGAGGTTGCATGAGTTTGCAATCCCACCAGCAGTGGATGAGTGTTCCCTTCTCCACATCACCCTCACCAGCATTTTGTATTATTTTCCTCTTGATCCTAGCCAGTCTGATTAGAGAAAGATGATACATTAGGGTGGTTTTAATTTGCATTCCCCTAATTACTACTGATGTTGAACACTTTTTGAGATGTTTCTTAGCCATCTTTCTTTCTTTCTTTCTTTGAGAACTCTCTGTTTAGATCCCTAGCCCATCTTTGAATTGGGCCATTTGGTTTCTCGCTTCTTGTTTTTTGAGTTCTTTATGTATTCTGCATGTTAAACCTCTGTCAGATGTGTCACTGGTGAAGACTTTTTCCCATTCTGGGGGATTTCTCTTCACTTTTTTGATTTTTTCTTTTTCTGTACAGAAGATTTTTAGTTTAAAGAGGTCCCACTTATTGATTTCTGACCTTAATTCCTGAGCAAATTCCATCCAATTTAGAAAATCCTCTCCTACACTTATATCCTGTAAGTTACTGCCAATATTTTCTTCTAATAGTTTCAGGGTTTCCAGTTTCACACTGAGGTCTTTGATCGACTAGGAGTTGACTTTTTTGTAAAGTGAAAGATAAGGTTCTAGTTTCATTCTTCTACAGGTGAAGATCCAAGTTTGCCAGCACCATTTGTTGAAGATGCTGTCTTTCCTCCATTGCGTGTTCTTGGCACCTGTGGCAAATATCAGGTGGCTGAAATTGTGTGTACTCAGGTTTGGGTCTTCAATGATGTTCCATTGATCAATGTGTCTGCTTTTGTGCCAGTACCATGCTGTTTTTATGACTATAGTTCTTTAGTATACTTTGAGATCTGGTATAGTAATCCCCTCCTCCCTGCGTTGCTCTTTGTGCTCAGAGTTACTTTGGCTACCCAGGGTCTTTTTTGCCTCCCTATGAATTTAAGGATGGATTTTTCTAATTCTATGAAGTATGTCATGGGGCTATTGATTTGGGATTGCACTGAATCTATATATTGCTTTCGGTAGGTCATTTTCAAAATATTAATTCTTCCAATCCATGAACATGGGAGGTCCTTCCATCTCCTGGTGTCTTCCTCAATGTCTTTCTTTAACAATTTAAAATTTTCATTGTAGAGATCTTTGATGTCTTTGGTCAGATTTATTCCAAGATATTCTTTTTCAGCAATTGTGAATGGGAACATTTCCCTGTATTCTTTCTCCAATTGTTTGTTATTGGATTATAGGAAGGCTACTGATTTCTGTAGATTGATTTTATAACCTACCAGTATACTGAAAGTGTTGATCAGTTCTAGGAGTTTTCTGGTCGCACTTTTGGGATCTCTTAGGTATAATATCATATCATCTGCAAAAAGGGATAATTTGACCCCTTTTTGTCCAATTAGTACTCCATTGATTTCCTCCTCCTGTCTTATTGCTCTAGCAAGAGTTTCAAGCACTGTGTTGAAAAGGAGTGGAGATAGTGGACATCCTTGTCTGGTTCCTGATTTTAATGGGAATGCTTCCAGTTTTTTTCCATTTACAATGATGTTGGCTGTGGGTTTGTTATATGTGGCTTTAATTATGTTGAGGTATGTTCCCTCCAGTCCAGTTCCCTCTAGGACTTTGAACATAAATATATGCTGAATTTTGTCAAAAGCTTTTTCTGCATCTATTGAGAGGATAGTGTTGTTTTTGTCTTTGAGTCCATTTATATGATTATGATGTTTATTGACTTACATATGTTGAACCATCCCTGCATCTCTGGCATAAAACCAACTTGATCGTGGTGGATGATCTTTTTGATGTGTGTCTGCATGTGGTTTGCAAGTATCTTGTTGAGAGTTTTTGCATCTGTGTTCATTAAGGATATGGGTCTATAGTTTTCTTTTTCGGGTGTGTCTTTAACCTGGTTTGGGTATTAGAGCGATGCTGGCTTCATAGAAGGAATTTGGGAGTTTCCCCCTCTGTTTCTATATTTTTGAATAATTTAAGGAGTATTGATTGGAGGTCTTCTGTAAAGGTCTGGTAGAATTCTGCTGTAAATCCATCTGTGCCTGGGCTTTTTTTAGTTGGGAGGCTTTGTATTACTGCTTTGATTTCCTTATATGTTATGAGTCTGTTTAAACCATTGATATCATCTTGGTTTAACTTTAGTGATTCTAATGATTTCAGATATCCATCCATTTCTTTTAGACTTTCAGATTTAGTAGCATATAGGTTTTTAAAGTATTCCCTTATAATGTTCTCGATCTCTTTGATGTCTGTTGTGATGTTTCCCCTTTCATCTCTGATTTTGATGATTTGGACTTGTTCTTTCTTTTGTTTAACTGGGCTAATGGTCTATCTTGTTTATCTTTTCAAAGAACCAGAGTTTGCAGATTGCTGGTCCATGAACAGGACTCCACCCACCCAGGGCTTTTATTTCATTAATTTCTGTTCTGATTTTTTTTATTTCTTCTCTTCTGCTGGGCTTGGGTTTCATTTGTTCTTGCCTTTCCAGTGCCTTGAGTTGTATTGTACTGTTAGGTCATTTATTTGGGCTCTTTCCAATTTTTTAATGTAGGCACTTAGAGCTATAAATTTCCCTCTTAGGACTGCTGTTAATGTTTCCCAGAGGTTGGGTTGTGTTGTATTGTCCCTTTTGGCGAATTGCAAGAATTCTTTTATTTCTTTCTTAATTTCTCCTTTGACCCACTCATTGTTTAGCAGTGTGTTGTTCAATCTCCAAGAGTTCGTGTACTGACTAGGGCTTCACCCAGTTTTGATTTTGAGCTTTATTGCTTTGTGGTCCGATAGAATGCATGGAATTATTTCAATATTTTTGTATTTGTTGAGGTTTGTTTTGTGGCCCAGTATATGGTCACTTTTTGAAAAAGTTCCATGGGGTACTGAGTAGAAAGTATATTCTTTGGTGTTTGGGTAGAATAATAGAAAGATATCTGTTGGGTACATTTGATGTTTGGTAGCATTTAATTCAAATGTCTCTCTGTTTATCCTTTGTCCACTTGACCTGCCTAATAGAAACAGTGGGGTATTGAAATCCCCTACTATTACCGAGTTGGGGTTAATCTGTGTCTTAAAGTCCTGTAGTGGTGTTTTACCAGAATTTGGTGCATATATGTCAAGGATTGTAATATCTTCTTGGTTAACTGTTCCTTTGATCAGAATGAAGTGGCCCTCTTTATCTCTTCTGATTAGATTTACTTTGAAATCTTTTTTGTCAGATATTAGAACTGCAACCCCTGCTTGTTTCTTAGTGCCATTTTCTTGGAATGTTCTTTTCCATCCTTTTACCTTAAGGTAGTGCCTGTCCTTGAAGGTGAGATGGGTTTGTTGCAGACAGCAAAGAGATGGATTTTGTTTCTTAATCCATTCACTTAGCTTGTATCTTTTTACTTGGGAGTTCAGTCCATTGATATTTAAGGTTATTATTGAAAGATGTGTATTGGTTGCCATCATTTTGATTTCTGGTTGTGTTCTCTAATTTTTTGTTTCCTAGATTACATCTTTATTTTCTTTCCTTGCTCCTAGCATATAGTTGTTTCTCTGCTCTCTGTATTGCTTCAGGTATTCTTTGAAGGGCTGGTTTTGTGGATATGTATTCTTTCAGGCTGTTCATGTCATGGAAGATTTTTCTTTCCCTCTCAACTAGAATAGACATTTTTCTGGGTATAGTATTCTGGGCTGGCCCCTATTGTCATGTAGAACTGGAAATACCTTGGTCCAGGCTCTTCTGGCTTTCATAGTTTGCCTTGGTAAGTCAGCTGTAATTCTGAATGGCTTTCCTTTGTATGTGACTTGTTTTTCTTTTGCTGCTTTCAGTGTTCTCTCTTTTTTCTGTACATTTAGTGTTTTTACTATGTTGTCTAGTGGGGAGTTTCTTTTCTGATCCTGTCTATTTGGTGTTCTATGTGTTTCTTGTATTTGTATGGGGATGTCGGTCCTTATTTTCAGGAAATTCTCTTCTGCAATCCTGTTTAAGATCTGGTCAACACCGTTAACCTGAAATTCTTCTCCTTCCTCTATTCTTATGATCCATATATTTGGTTTTTTCATGTTGTCCCACATCTCTTGCATATTCCATTCCTGTGGTTTTTAAAAAATTTCCATAATCTTCACTTGAGTGGTCCAATTCTTCAACTTTATCCTCCAGTGTTGATATTCTGTTTTCCATTTCATTCATTCTAGTGGTGAGGCTTTTCCCTGTTGTTTCAGGTTGGCTTATTGAGTTTTGCACTTCCTTCTTCATTTCTGCCTGAGTTTTCCTCAGTGTTTCTCTTTTGTGAATTCATTCAGAAGTTTGTCCCTGTCTTCTTTTAGCTCTTTCATTTGTTTGTTCATGTGTTCTTTAAATTCATTGAACCCCTTGATCATGTTTGTGATTGTTCTATTAAATTCAGTGTCCTGGGTTATCTCTAGGGGTTCTCTTTGTAGAACTCTTCTACAGGACTGGTGGGGACGTAGTGTTTTGGCTTTCCATTTTATTATTCTTTTGTTGTTATTTTGTCCTGTGTATTTCTGTTGTTAATGATTCTGATATGAGAATTAAGTTGAAGTATGCTTCTGTTTATATTATCGGGGTGCATAGATCCTTTCTTTATTGGTTATGTAAATCTGATTGATACAGAGTTCAGGTTCTCTAGAGTTTAATTTGGATGGAACTGATGGCTTCAGACCGGCTGTTCAGGAGCACCCATAGATGGTTCCATTCAGGTTCACTCAGGCTTCCTTCACCACGTGCAGGCAGGATCCAGGAGCTCTCAGGCAGTCTCCTGTGTTCTCAATCTTATGCCAGAGGGAGGCCAAAGTGATGCCGTCTGCTGAGGTCTGAGCCACTACACAGATGGAGATCCAAACCCACAGTCTCAGGCTGTCTGCTAGGATCTCAGGCTTAGCCTTCCAAGCTAGATCTACCCTGGGCCTTGGGAGGAGCCTCAGAAAATAACAGGTAAGGGGATGGGTACGGCACAATTAGGGGAAGCTCACCACCACATGGAGGCTGGATCTGGGGGCTCTCAGGCAGTCCCCTGGGTTCTCAGGCCTTCTGCTAGATGGAGGTCAGAGGGAGGCTAGAACTTGGCATTCTCTGGTGGTCTGCTGAGATCCAAGCCACTACACCTATGTAGGTCCAAACCCACCCTCTGATGCCGCCTGCTAGAATCTCAGTGTTAGCCTACCAAAGCCAGATCTGAAATCTATGATATTTTAATGTAAGCACTCAAGGTTATAAACGCTCTACTTAGAACTACCTGATTGTATCTCAAAGATTCTGGTAAGTAATTTCTTAATTTTCATGTGCAGTTAGCAATTTTTTAATTTATTCCTCGATTTCTTTAGTGATTATTCGTGTTGTACTGTTTGATCTTCGTATATTTGTGTCATTTCTGTCATTTCCCTTACCATTGAATTATAGTTTTAGTCTTTTAAATATTATATGATACAAGAAAATATTTTGATCCTTTTTTATTTTAAGACTTTTATTTTGTCCTGAAATGTGATCAGTTTTAGAGAGAGTTCCATGTGCTGCCAAGAAGAATGTGTGTGTAGTGTTGCTGAATGGTGGATTCTGTGGATATCTGTTAAGTCTATCTGATGTATGCTGAGGCTTAACTCTGAAACCTTTTTAAATGAAATTGTTACATAAGGTCAGAATTATTATGCCTAAATGATATATTCTTCGTTTTGGTTATATATACAGGCACATTTTATCTATTGTCAGTAATATTACCTTCAAGTTGGCTTTATCATACATCAATATACTGTTGACTATTTTTGGTTGTTATGTGCTTGGTATTTTAAAAAATATTTTTATTGTCAGGCGTGGTGGTGCGTGCCTTTAATCCCAGCACTCAGGAGGCAGAGGCAGGTGGATTTCTTTCAGTTCAAGGCCAGCCTGGTCTCCATAGTGAGTTCCAGGACAGCTGGGGCTACAGGGAGACCCTGTCTCAAAAAGACCCAAGGAAGAAAAATTTATTGAGCTTTGTGCCTTTCATACAACAGTTCTTAATCAAATTTAGACCCCTCCACTGGATGTCCATAATCTACTTTATTTCTGTGTGTCCTTCCCAGTGGAATGCATCTTGTAAGCAATAAGCACTTGGGACACAGCCTGATGAGACTTGGGCAGTGCCAAAAGAGCTGTTATTTTGAACGATGGCATGTGGGGAGTTACCATCTCACCAAAATACCCAGGTTTGTGAGACTGCTGGGCTTGCCCTGTGGGGAGAACCTGTCAGTCTTTCCTCCACAGCCCCCTGGAGTTTTGATGCTGTGTCTGCTTCCTGTACCACACAGGGAGGTTCCCAGCTTTCCTCTCTCCTCTCTGATTTCTGATGCTCTTCTATCCTGATTGCGTTCTTCGTGGCTTTGGGCCTGTGCAGTATACACAATTCTGATATGTGTACACACTTTCTTACTGGATACCTGAAAACTCCAAACAAAAAGACACCGTCATCGCCTGAACGAAAACCTCTTCCTGACGAAATGGCACAAATGCAGTCAACACAACCCAAATTGTGTGAGGAAGTTTGTTCTTTGTGTGTAAACTTAGCATGTTTCCATGAGATCTCCTCACTCTCCGGTGTCCATGTCGGCATGATGACCTCTCTGGGCTTTGCTTACTAGAAGCAGAGTTAGGCTACCAACCCTGAAGGAGGCCAGGAGGCTGCTCCGTCCTCTCGTTCCTGTATGTTTGTGATTCCTGTGTTGTCCATCAGCTTCCCTGGAATATTGCTTATGAATCTTAAAAATGGGGTGTTGGAATTTTTTTTTGGTCTTTTTGAGACAGGGTCTCCCTGTAGCCCCAGCTGTCCTGGAACTCACTATGTAGACCAGGCTGGCCTTGAACTCACAGAGATCCACCTGCCTCTGCCTCCCAAGTGCTGGGATTAAAGGCGTGTGCCAGTTTTTAAAATATATATTTTATTATTTTTATTTTATGCATATGAGTGTATTGTTTGCATGTACGTGAGTGCACCTGTGTAGTGCAATGCTGTGGAGGTCAGAAGAGGGCATTGGATTCCATGGAACTGGAGTTAAGGATGGTTCGTAGCTGCCATGTGGGTGCTGGGAATCCAACCGAGGTCCTGTGCAAAAGCAGTCGGTGCTCTTAACCGCTGAGCCCTGGATTACTGGAATTTTAAACCACCCCCAGACCCTAGTTTGACACTACTTTGCAGTTTACAGTGAAGAAGGTGCTGTGTTTATCGAACAACCCAAATTTGGTTCCAAATATCATGGTTTTATTTTTCTATTTTGAGGGAAGAATGTGGGACGTGAAGCTCAGATAGTATTCAGTCAGATGTATTGGTACATACCTGTCTCCCAGAGTTCACTTGAGAGGCTGAGGATCAGGAGTTCAAGCCAGCTTAAACTGCATAGCAAGTTCTAGGGTAGCCTACATAACAAGATACTGTCTCAAGAAAAGAAAGGAAGGGAGGGAGGGAGGGAGAAAAAGAGAAAGCGAGCAATTTTCCAAATGACTGGACATATTCACCAGAGTGTACTCTGGTAGTGCTGACAGCCTGGGCCTGATTTCATCAGCCTTGATTTTATCACTGTATCTGTACTTACATGTGGTCTCTTAGCACAAACCCTAGACACAGTCTCAGCACACATATCTCCTTAGAGAACACTCACTTTAGTTTATGGATTAAATCATATATATGTATATTAAACATATAAATTATATTAATATATGTATATTAATATTAAATATGTGTATATTGAATCATATATATGTATGTATATGTGCATATATATCATCAACACATTTAAAAAGTCTATCAAAATAGGCCACCAAGCCAGAAATACCACTAACGTGAGAAAAGCAGTAAGTGTGAACAAGATCAGTATTTGTCTCTCTCTCGTAATCTGGGTATTTTGGTCATGTGACTGCACTCTGTACTTTTATTGCTGTGAATTGTCCAACCCAGCTAACCCACTTTTGGTTATAGCATTGAGTTAGATTTGATCCTAATCTCATCTCTTCTTTGGAGATACAAAATCATTCTGTGCAGCTGATAGGGTCTTGGGAGTTTCAAAGTGCAGACAATTATGTCCAGAGTGAGATCGTTTCTTTTTGTTAGAAAAAGGCAATAGATAATACTTCCTAGTTTCTAGGACACTTATCTTCTTTATTTTGTGTGTATAGTTGAGAATTGAGCTTGGAAATTCTTGTACTTATATTTGACTAATAAAATAATCAAAACCTTCCCTTCACAGAGCCAATACAGCAGTAATGATTGTTAACCCTTGTTTGAATTTTTATGATTTTCATATACTATAGTTCGATGGTGTTTAGATCCCCTTCCCTTACTTTTCCCCAGCCAATTTAATATTAAGGCCTATACAGTCTATTTTATGTCCCCAAATGTACTTCAATGTGGGTCCATCCACTGGAGCCTAGCTAACCTCCCAAGAGTCCCATCCTTGAAAAGGACTATCTTCTCCCTTCTAGAAGCCATTGGTTGATAAAAGTTCCTTAAGTTGAGTTGGGGTTTCTTACATACTTCCCCATGTCTGTGTTGGGATTTTGTCTGACTTGAGCTTACATGGGACTTGTGCGTGCTGTCACCATACGAGTGACTGACCAGCTGTCTGGAAACTCTGTTTCCTTGTGGTCATTCACCACATCTGGATACTGCAATCTTTCTGCCCCCTCTTCTGCAAGGATCCCTGAGCCTTTGGGGGTGTAGGCATTTGACTCAGGTGACCTATTCAGGGATCAGCACTCTGCAGCTTCTGGTTCTCTGCTCATCGACCAGCTGTGGGTTTCTGTGTTAATCACCATCTGCTGCATAAGGAAGCTTCTCTGGTGAGAGTTCTAGTCATCAGTTGACTGTTATAACTGTTTCATAGGAAACTGGTACTAGGCTCTGCCCTATGTCCTGTGACTTGTCGAGACTTAGGTTCCTAAGCCTGATATCAACGTCAGATATGGGCTCCATTCTAGGAAGTGGACTTGAATCCAGCTAAGTAGTGGTTCATCACTCCCACAGTATTTGTGCCACCGCTGCCCCATTGGGCATATCCTGCCAGGCCAGTTGTTTTTGCAGTGCAAAGTAGTCACAGCTGGGTAAGCTTGATGACTGTTTTTTCCTTCCAGTAGCACACACTGCACCCTCCAGCACTATGAACACTCGCCAGTGGAGATGAGGCTCTGATGTCAGCTCCAGTTTGATTTCTCCTTGTTTGTTCTACAGCTCATGTATGTAGTGTCTTCAGAAATAGGATCTTACCATCCAGTTCTGGTGGATAACTAACATCAGGGGCAATGGCCAGTGTTGTTTGGGGGTCTATGGGACCCCTGGTAAACAGCTTCTAGAGAGGGACAATGTCTTTCTGTTTTAACTCCTTAAAATCTCTTCGTTTTATATATATATGTATACACACACATATACACACACACATATATATATATCAAACTTCCTTAAAGTGTATACATACACTTTAGGAAGCCTTGTATAATGGTAGGTTTCCATATGGCTTTTCTCGGAAGACCTTTAGTGTTGGTTACCCCACCTATGTTCCCTGCTCTTCCTGTCTCCCCATTCCCCACCCCATGTAGCCCTTCCTCCTCTGATGTTCCCCTTTCTCCCTTTATATCACCACATTCTACCACCCCTCACAGGAAGCTTTGCCCCCATCATGGCCATTTATTAGTCCCCTGACTTCTCTAGATTTTCAAATTACAGCACACACATCTAAGATTCCCAAACTAGCATTCAACTATGAGAGGGAACATGCGATGCTTGTCTTTCTGGTCTGGGTCACCTCACATAGGATGATTATTTCCAGTTCCACACATTTTACTGTGAATTTCATAATTTTGCCTTTTGTAAGAGCTGAATAGTATTCCATTGTGTATTTGTAAGAGCTGAATAGTATTCCACTGTGTATTTGTACTGCATCTTCATCATCCTCACCCGCTGATGGGCGTCTAGATAGCTTTCATTTCTGGCTGTTATGAAAAGGACTGCAGTGAACATGGATGTAAAGGTGTTTCTGGAATATTGTATAGTCTTGTGTTTATGCCAAAAGTGGTCAGATCATATGGTTGGATCATATAGTTGGATCATATAGTTGGACCATGTGGTTGGATCATGTGGTTGGATCAAATGGTTGGAGCATGTGTTTGGATCACTTCTGAGCTTCTTAAAGAATCTGCACACTGATTCCACACTGGCTGCACCATTTTGCATGCTATCAGAAGTGGATAAGAATTCCCTTTCTCCACATGTGTTGCAGTCTCCAGGCAGGTCCAGCCTAGGGGAGACTCAGAGTCCCGGCCAGGAGGGGGTGAGAGGTATGGAGTCAACACACAGGCACCGGGAGTTGGGCGGAAGCAGGCACTAGACAAGGTGCTTCAGACTTGTTTATTGTGGATATGTGACTGCCTTATATACCCCTCTCCCAATGTCCCATTGGGCCCAGTAGGCCTTCTCGGGTCGTGTCTGATCACCATTGGATCTCTATGTCGAGCTATCTTGCGTCAGCCATCTCTATGTCCTTTGACAGGATACAGGTTCGACTCAACCAGGTGTTTTTGGCACGTTTGCAGTGTGCACTGGTTGTTCAGGCCACACTTCCTCCTACACACATCCACAGCAACACTTGTTTGTTTGTTTAGACCTTCACCATTCTGTGGGTGTGAGATGATTTTAATCTTCATTTCCGCATGACTAAAGAGGTTGAGCATCTTTAAAGTATTTCCCAGTCATTTGCGTTTGATTATTATCTTTAATAATCACATTTGCTCACTGATAGAAACTTTTGAGCGTTTTGACAACATTTAAAAATAGTAGCTGCCCTTGTTCCTCAACTTTAGGATGTAATTATACTTGCTCACTGATAGAAACTTTTGAGCGTTTTGACATTTAAAAATAGTAGCTGCCCTTGTTCCTCAACTTTAGGATGTAATTATTTATACCTCCCTTTCAGAGTACGGATCATTGATATTCAGAGACTGTGAGCCTGAGCCTTTATTGGCTATGCCAGCTCTCCAGCCTGATATTTGGAGATTATAAAATATGACCCTGAATCTTCTAGTTACTTGGCGCTAAGATTTGGATTTGGACCCAGTTTTGTTATTGGATCACAGTGTCTATGAATTAAGCTCTTGCACACATTTCTTATCCAAATAAAGTACCCAGAGTGGATGAGAGGTATGTTGAGGATTCCAGAGTGCACTGAGTCACATTGTTTTCTGCCTGCAGTTGATCAGAATTAGTGATTCTTGACATGATTCTTTAGCTAATAAACGGTTCCCTGTATAGCTCATATTAATTTGGGTAAAGTGGCCTCTATTGGAGACCTGCTGTGTCCTAAGCTCACAGCAGGGTCTCAAACAAGGAAGTGAACAAGGAAGATAATCTCCACCCTTGGGGTTCACTGTGCTGTTTACCAACTGACAGTCAAGATAGGCATTCAGCAGAAGGGAAGCAAGGAACAGAAAGTGTCAGTATTCTGACCAAAGGATGGAAAGTTTCTTAAAGGACGTAACATTTGAGTTCAATTTTGAAAGCTAGGTTCAGATACCCTTTGTTTCGGCAGCTTTAACGTTTTTTCACAATCTGATAATTTCAAATCTAAGGGTACAGTAAAACGTTAAAGGGGGATTGCCACTTCACACCTGTTACTATAGCTACCCTCAAAAGGACTTTCCATAAAGAGTTTTGGCAAGAATGCAGAGTGGTTGGGATCTTGGTCCTGTAGTTTTTTTAATGAGGCAGATTCCTCAGAAGAGTCTGGCAGCTAGACCAGGATATCATTTCAGTTGGAACCCATTTCTGGGTGTGTCACCAAGACAGATGAAGGGTATTCTCATGCACAACTTGCAAACTTGGATTCATAGCACATTCAAAAGGTGGAGACAGTCAAAATGTCTATCAGTGTGTACTGGAAAAATAACATGATGTAGAGCATGTAACAGAACACAGTTCAGCAATGAGAAGAAACAGCCACTAGCTTTATGCTGTGTGACCGACATCCATCATTAAACAACAGAATCTATCGGATTTTCTCTGCGTGCATGGCCCACTCAAAGCATAGCACAGTGTCAGGAGGTAGACTAGAGGCTGCCTAGGGCTAGGTGGGTATGAAGGAATGAGAAAGATGTAGTAGGTACCAGAATTGGTCTTGGGGTCATAAAAAATTTCAATAACTAATAAAGGTGATGGCTGTACAATTCTGAGTACACAGAAGCCATTGACCTGTAACTTCAAGTATATGGCTTATATGGCAGATGAATCGTATTGTCATAAAGTTTAAGAAAAAAGGAATGGCTACAGTTGTTACCAACATAAATTTTGGCAAAATAATTGATAGCTCAAAAGGCATCAGTAATACAAATAAAATTCCCTGCACTGAAAAAAAATCCCGGCAGATCATAGCCCCCACCTCATGACAAATGTCAAGCTAATTTAGGTACTGATACACTAACATGTGCTTCTAAGCTGACTCCAGATTTGCTCTCACTATTACCATGATTTGAAAGAACTCCATCTGGCTCTAAATTAGGAAGTTGAAATTAGCAAAGTGGCATATAGCAAGAGTGATTATATATACAGGTAAAACTGAAAATAAAAGAGGAACAGAAGCCAGCATGATTAAATATTATCACAGTATTTAGCTAAGGGTGGGAATCTGGGAGACTTTGGGTAACAGTGTCTTCTACTGTTCATAAAGTTGTTTTTTTTTGTATCTTGCTATGTCAGATTATTAGTTGTTTATTTAAAAATTATTATACAGGGGCTGGAGAGATGGCTCGGCATTTAAGAACACTGGTTTTTCTTGCAGAAGAGACGGGTTCAAATCCCAACACCCTCATGGCAGCTAACAACTGTCTGTAACTCCAGTTCCAGGGGATCCGCAGCCTCTTCTGACCTCCACAGTCATTGCATGACACGGGTGCACTTACCTACATGCAGATAATACATGCATACACATAAAATAAAAATAAATTAGAATTTTTAAGAGGTAAAAAATATTTTAAAAAATTATTATACAGTGACATATGAACTTTTTATTCCAGTTTTTTGAAATAGGATCTCCCTATAGTTCCAGCTGGCCTGGAAGTCAGCGTGTAGACCAGGCTGGCCTTGATCCCATAGAGATCCACCTGCCTCTGCCTCCTGAGTGCTGGGATTAAAGGTATGTGCCACCATGGCCAGGAGGATATGAACTCTTAAAGATTCTTTTAGACAGAGGATAGAAAGATTCTCCACAATATTTCTATGTATCATGGAGATTAGGAAGGAGAATTACCTTTGTAAAACACAACTGGTCACAGAACAGACTAATATTCTTGGATATTAATGTCTTGGCTAAACTACCAGTTAGAAATGGTGTGATGACTGATAATCAAGTAAGGATGTAAACATGGCTTAGAAAGCAAACATCAATCAAATGTGAAGAACAGCCTCAGGACTCAGACATTAGATGAGAGGGAGGGAGGTCTGGTGCAAAGAAGGGGACTCCGGGAATGCCCGCCTGGACTGTGTTCACCGGGAATGCCCGCCTGGACTCAGTGTTCACCAGGAATGCCCGCCTGGACTCAGTGTTCACCGGGAATGCCCGCCTGGACTCAGTGTTCACCGGGAATGCCGCCTGGACTCAGTGTTCACCGGGAATGCCTACCTGGACACAGTGTCCTGCAGCAAGGCCCAAGAGCCTGCACCTTCTTCGGAAGAGTTTTGAGATTTGTTTTTACCATGAATTTCAGCAACTGGGAGGAAACTTGTCATAGCTGTGTTTTTCACAATGATATTTCGGTTTTAAAAATGGACAGACATACGCCACAGGTAAATGTCCTCGGTGGTAACAGAAAGAGCAGAGTGAGACCGTCCAGCCCAGTCCTGTGCTTCCAGAACCAGTGACTCAGAGACCAGGGCTGGCTTAGCCTCAGCCAGAAAGAACCCTATTATTGCCCTTCTCCAAGTCTAAAATCTTCCGTCTTAAATCCCAATGAGAGAGAGAAACGGAAGTAAATGAGGGGCAGAGATGGCTTGTAACTGCCTCTCCTAAAACAGTGTTTGTCTAAAGGAAAAATCCTGGCACTTAATTAGCAGCTGTGGCCTGTCTTTATGTGGCTACTGTTCCTGGCCTGCCACAGTGATTGCATTTTCAAAAGGGTTCAGACATTGAGAAAGATTGCTGGTAGGCCATGGGACATTGACAGCCTTCTTAATTAAAGGAAGTTACAGATGTCAAATTCATAAAATGTGAAATTGTCGGCCTGCTTCCTGAAGAGATCCCATCAAAGGTGACATGGCTTTTCTCTTATGCTTCAGTTTCTTATTTTGATATTTAAAACTTTTAAAAGGCATAGAAAATTAATGTGTGTGTACATCCATGAAATTTTCCTACAATTTTGTGGATATTAAAATGTATTTTTGTAAAATTCTCTTCAGATCAAGCAAACTGGAAGGAAAAATTTAACACACAATGAGCTAGACTTTGATTTCTTTTTTTTCCAAGTTTTAAATTTTTTTATTGATTGATTTTATGTGTGTGTGTGTGTGTGTGTATTTCATACAGAACATCCAAAACAATCTTATATTCATCTTCATACCCGCATCCCAAATGGCACACTCCCATAGCCTCCCTACCCCCCACGGGAGCCCATATACTCTGTCATCCCTGTTACTGTCCACTGTGTTATCAGTGCCTTCAGCCGTTACCCAGTGCAAGTCCATACACTGAATCTAGTCAGCCTATCTAGAGTTCCTTGTTTTAGGAAGATCAGCTCTTCCTCATCTAGCAGCAATCAGTTGCCAACATTCCTTTAGATAAGATTGGGGTCTGCTGTTCATTTTACCAGTTCTATGATGAGTTACTATCTGGGAGTCTCTTGGGCCACCCTGGCCAACAACTCAAAAGAAAGTATGTCCTGTCTGGCATTGTTGCTTGTTATGTAGCTTTTAGCTATACATATGGACTCAAAGAATTATACTGATCACTTTAATCTTTTGATATACTTTCCTTTTGGGTATTTAAGACCATACAGTTGGCCCAGATTAACTAATTTATTTTTACTCTTAAGATTGTTTGAGGATCTGTTCCTCAAGGAACACATGGGCTTTGGAGGAGCCCCTGGCTCCTTTCTTTTATCAGTTCTATCTATGTGAAGATTAAGTCAAAGGTCCTGCTTGAACATGGCTGACTTCACTTGGAAGCATGGAGGAAATATTTCCTCTGTGTTAACCCTCCTCTTTGTAGACTGGACACTGGTTCAATTTCATTAGGTGGGGTCTCCACGTCCTCCTTGATCAAGAGAATAGGTACTCACCACAGTTACAGGACATTTTGAGAGATGCTCCATAGTCCCCTGGAACTTAGTCAACCTTGGAGAGCAAGGGTAAAAAACTGCCCTTTAAGTCCCTCTGACCAGATTAGTATAGGATTCAAGTATGGCTGTTAAACATCCAAGAAGGTTAGTTCCACCAGTCTGGTACTTTTAATTACCATGTGCTACCTACATAAAGTTTGGGCAAAAACCAAGCTTTCTCTGATAAACCTTGACTAGACATATATTATGTTCCTTGAGCTAGTTGTATGTATAATTTGTCAGCATGCTGTTGGACTAATATGGTTCCCTCTGTTTTTTTTTTTTTTAACTAGCTGGGCATTACTTATCTCTCTCATTGTCTAACCCTTCTACCATGGTTTCTCCATTTTCCCTTAATAATACCCTTCTCCTATGGTCTCTCCTTTCTTGAGCTCCTTCTTCCCCTTTATCCCCTAGGTTGCTTGTATAATCCTTGCTCCCCCTTCCCATTAAAATCACCCCATTTTTATCCATATCTCCCTTATTAACACCTGTTTCCTACTGTTCTTCTCTCTCAGATTCTTTCTTTTCCTTTACCTCCCTGGTTCCTTTTCATTATCCTAGCTCCTGAAGTTATGTCTGGATACATATTCACTTATAAGGATTTGGTGCTAGGATCCACATATGAGGGAGAACATACGTTGTATTTTATTTTCTGAGTCTGTGTTACTTTACTTAGTATAACAGTTTCTAGTTCCATCCATTTACCTGCAAATTTCATGATTTCATCTTTATTCACTGCTGAGCAGAACTCCATCGTATAAATGAACCACATTTTCGTTATCCACTTGTGAGCTGAGGGACACTTAGGTTGCTTCTCTCTCTTAGCTATTGTGAAAAGAGTAGCAACAAACATGGATGTATAAGTGTCTCTGCAATAGGATGAGTTCTTTGGGTATATGCCAAGGAGTGGTATAACTGGGTCAAATGGTAGGTTCATTTGTAGTTTTTTAAGAGTTTTCCACACTGCTTTCCATAGGGGTTGAACCAGTTTGCAGCCCCACCAGCAGTGGATGAGTGTTCCCCTATCCCCACATCCTCTCCAACATTTGGTATCATTTGTTTTCTTGATCTTAGCCGGTCTGACTGGGGTAAGATGAAATCTTAAAGTGGTTTTAATTTGCATTTCCCTAATTACTAATGATGTTGAATGCCTTTTAAGATCCTTCTTACCCATCTTTATTTCTTCTTTTGAGAACCCTTTGTTCAGCTCCTTAGTCCATCTTTTACTTGGGTCACTGCCTTTCTTGTTTCTCTGTTTTTTGAGTTCGTTATCTATTCTGGATGTTAAACCTCTGTCAGATGTGTTGCTGGTGAAAATTTTCTCCCATTCTGTGGGTTTTCTCTTCACTTCCTTGGTTGCCTCCTTTGATGTACAGAAGCTTTTTAGTTTAATGAGGTCCCATTTGTTGATTCTTGACTTTGTTTCCTGGGCAATTGATGTCCAGTTTAGAAAATCCTTTCCTACACCTATATCTTGTGGGTTATTGACAATGTTTTCTTCTAACAGTTTCAGAGTTTCAGGCTTCACATTTAGGTCTTTGATCCATTCAGAGTTGAGTTTTGTGCAAGGTGGAAAGATAGGGGTTTAGTTTCATTCTTCTACGGAGATCCAGTTTTGCCAGCACCATTTGCTAAACATGCTGTCTTTCCTCCAGTGAATGTTCTTGGTCCCTTTGTCAAATATCAGGTGGCTGAAATTGCATTTGCTCATATTTGGGTCTTCAGTTTTGTTCTATTAATCTATGGGTCTATATTTGTGCCAGTACCATGTTGTTTTATGACTATAGCTCTGTAATAGAGTTTAAAATCTGATATAGTAATCCCCTCAACATTGCTGTTAGTCCTCAGGGTTGTTTTGGCTATCTGAGGTCTTTTGTGCTTCCATATGAATCCTAGGATGGTTTTATCCAATTCTGTGAAAAATGTCATGGGGATCTTGTGGCATTGCATTGAATCTATAAATGGCTTTTGGTAGGATGGTCATTTTCACAATATTCTTCCAATCTATGAGCATGGGAGGTCCTTCCATCTTCTGATGTCTTCTTCAAACTCTCTTTAAAGATTTAAAAGTTTCATTATAGAGGTCTTTAATGTCTTTGGTCAGGTTTATTCCGAGATTTTTTTTTTTTTTGAGGCTATTGGGAAGGGGGGGGTTTCCCTGTGCTCTTTCTCTGATTGCTTGTTTTTGGGGTATAGAAAGGCTACAGAGTTTTGTAGATTAATTTTGTAACCTGCCACTTTACTGAAAATGTTGATCAGTTCTAGGAGTTTTCTGGTGGAATTTTTGGCATCTCTTAATCTATTGTTTGAAAAAAGGGATAATTTGATCTCTTCTTTTCTAATTGATACTCCTTTAATTACTTCTCTTGTCTTATTGCTCTTGCAAGAGTTTCAAACACTATGTTAAAGAGGAGACAGAGATAGTGGACAGTCTGGTTCCTGATTTTAATGGGAAGGCTTCCAGTTTTTCTCCATTTAGAATGATGTTGGATGTGGGTTTGTTGTCTATGGCTTTAATTATGTTGAGGTATGTTCCCTCCATTCCAATTCCCTCTAGAACTTTGAACAAAAATGCACGTTGAATTTTGTCAAAGGCCTTCCTGTATCTATTGAGATGACCATGTGGTTCTTGTCTGTCAGTCCATTTATATGATTTATGATATTTATTGACTTATTGCATCTCTGGGATAAAGCCAACTTGATTGTGGTGGATGATATTTTTGATGTGTGTCTGTATGCGGGTTGCAAGTATTTTGTTGAGAATTTTTGTATCTATGTTCATTAAGGATATGGGTCTATAGTTTTCTTTTTTGGCTGTATCTTTACCTGGCTTTGGTATTAGATGATGCTGGCTTCATAGATGGAATTTGGAAGTTCTACCTCCATTTCTATCTTTTTGAATACTCTAAGTAATATTGGTTTTAGATCTTCTTTAAATGTCTGGTAGACTTTTGCTGTAAATCCATCTGGTCCTGGGCTTTTTTTAGTCAGGATGTTTTATATTGCAGTTTCAATTTCCTTATGTGTTATGGGTCTGTTTAAGCTGTTGACTCTTCTTGGTTTAGTTTTGTTGGTTCCCATGCTTTTAGATAACTGTCCATTTCTTTTAGGTTTTCAAATTTAGTAGCCTATAGGCTTTTAATATATTCCCTTATAATGTTCTGGATCTTTTTGGTGTCTGTTGTGATGTTTCCCCTTTCATCTCTGATATTGTCGATTTTGAGGTGCTCTTTCTTTCTTTGGTTAATTGGGCTAGGGGTCTGTCTATGTTTTTATCTTTTCAAAGAACCAGCTCTTGGATTCATTGATTATTTGTATTGTTTTCTTTGTTTCTATTTCATAATTTCTGCTATGAATTTTGTTATTTCTTGTTATCTGCGGGGTTTGGGTTTCATTTGTTATTGCTTTTCAAGTGTCTTGAGTTGCAATGTTAAGTCATTCGTTTGTGTTCTTTCTGATTTTTTAATGTAGGCACTTAGAGCTATAAACTAACCTCTGAGGACTGCTTTCAACATGTTCCAGAGAGTTTGTGGTGTTGTATTTTCCTTTTTATTTAGTTCCAGGAATACTTTTATTTCTTTCTTAATTTCTCCTTTGACCCATTCATCATTCAGGAGTGTGTTGTTTAATTTCTATGTGTTCATGTAGTTAGTAGGGTTTCTTCCAGTGTTGATTTTAGCTTTATTGCATTGTGGTCTGATAGAATGTATGAAATTATATCAATCTTTTTGTATTTGTTGAGGCTTGTGTTGTGCCCCAGTATGTGGTCCATTTTTGAGAAAGTTCCATGGGGGGCTGAATAAAAAGTAATTCTTTGGTGCTTGGGTGGAATACTCGGTAGATGTCTGTTAGGTCCATTTGATATATGGTATTGTTTAATTCAGATGTCTCTCTGTTGATTTTCTGTCCTGTTTACCTATCTAAAGGAATATTGAAGTCAGTCCTCTACTGTTAATGAGTTGGGATTAATCTGGGTCTTAAAGTCCTGTAGTACTGTTTTTATGAAGTTGGGTGCACCACAGTTTGGTGAATATATCTTCACGATTATAATATCTTCTTGGTTTATTGTTCCTTTGATAAGAATGAAGTGACCCTCTTTATCTCTTCTGATTAGTTTTAAAGTCTATTTTGTCAGATATTAGAATTGCTACACCTGCTTTTTTCTTAGTACCATTTGCTTGGTAGATTTTTGTCCATCCTTTCACTTTAAGATAGTGCCTGTCTTTGAAAGTGAGATGAGTTTCTTGCAGACAACAAAAAGATGGGTTTTGTTTCTTAATCCATTCACATAGTCTATGTCTTTTGACTGGGGAGTTCAGTCCATTGATATTTACAGTTATTAACAAAAGGTATTTATCGATTCCTGTCATTTTGATTTCTGTTCACAATCTTAGTGTAGCTGCGCACAGTTACACCTTCATTAAGTTTCTTTCCGTAACCCCTTGGGTATAGTCATTCCTTTCTTCAGCTCTTTGTATTGCTTCCAGAATTCTCTGAAGGGCTGGTTTTGTGGACATGAATTCCTTTAACCTATTTATGTCATGGAAGATTTTTCTTTCCCCGTTGACTATAATAGACATTTTGGCTGGGTAAAGTAATCTGAGTTGGCATCAACTGGGAATACTTTGGTCCAGGCTCTTCTGGCTTTCATAGTTTACACTGAAATGTCAGCTGTGATCCTAATGGGTTTTCCTTTACGGCTTCAGGTTCTCTTCTTTGGTTGTATATTGGAGTGGCCAGATGGCTTTTGTCTTCAGGAGTTCCCACAGAAGCCCACGTTGGATGAGGATCAGATGCTCTCAGGCTTTCTCATAAGGACTGGATCCCTCCAGGAAAGATGCTGGCCCCACAAAGCTGAGGGACTGGGTCACCAGAGAAGCAAATGGAGGTGGGGTTGGGAAGAGACCCCTGGGGACTCCCTGGGGACTAGAGGGAGGAATTGGGTGGTCTGGATGCAAAGAATCAGTAAGCACTGGGGAGTCTGGGCCAAGAGGTCTGTCCAGAGGTCTGGGGTGCCAAGACAAGAAATGGGCCAGTGCCACTGCTAGGAGGAGAAATGGGGTCGGGGAGCTGGGAGGGTGAACGAAGCTAGGGGAGTCAAGTTGTAGTGGGCCTGTGGCGGAACTTGCCCAGGAAAGAAGCTGGCCCCAGGAAGCTCAGACCTTGATTTCTTAATGTAACTGTGCCATGCCCAGGAACACAGGCAGGATTAACAGCTTTAGAATCTGTTCCTTGGCATTTGTTTCCAGGCTCTCTGGGCTAGCTCAGAGTATAGCAACAGAGCTGGACCAGGGAGCAGTAGACACACCTGATTCTGTGACTGACCTCCCAGTGCTTGGGGACACAGCACTTTGGATTCCACATCTTCCAGGGATCTCTGATCCTGGATACTTAGTGCATATGCTAAATGGACAAGAGAGTCAAGTGCCAGGCTACACTGTGGGCAGAGGCTTGGGCCACTGTGGATCTGTGGTGCAGAGGGCATCACATGGTTCTTCAAGTAGAGAAGACAGCACTGATGAGAAGTTAGGACTAGAAGGAAGGTCAGAGTTAAAACAGTGAGGTCAGGGAGGAAAGTAAATAAGAGCTTGCAGCTGAATATGAAACAGCCAAAGTGACAGACAACAGAAGGCAGCTCCAGGAAGACTAAGTCCCCCCGCAGGCTCTTCCTGGCTCCTGAAGCCCCTCCCCCTCCCAGAGGAACTGTTGTCCTCTCTCAGTCTTGTGTATAATGTGGCTCATTTTAACAGACGTCCCTGTGGGTAGGGATAGCTTCTAAACAAACCTCCATTTATCCCAGAAAGGAGGCAACCCCAAACTGCCCCATAAGCACACCCAAATATAACCAATAAACACTGCGGCTACATCTTCATAGCTGTGATAGGAGTTGGCTTCCCACTTCGGTTAAACTGCAAGCTATGGGGGCTGGAGGGATGGCTCAGTGGTTAAGAGCACTGGCTGTTCTTACAAAGGACCCATGTTTGATTCCCAGTGCCCACATGGCAGCTAACAACCATCCATAACTCTAGTTCCAGGGGATCCAACACGCTCTTCTGACCTCTGAGAACATTGTACAACATGGGTGCACTTACATACATGCAGAAAATACACTCACACACATTAAATAAATAAATATTTAAAAATAAGGAACTTATGGCTGAAATAGGGGTGAGGCACAGGGAGGGGCTTGCACTGGTTAGTCTTGTTGCCCCAAGTGTGATTTGCCCAGCCTCTCCTCTTACATTCCGTCACATCCTCATCTACAGTAGGGGTTAGAGGTAACAAGGAATCAGGGACTAAGACCCTCTTATGGCATTCTTGCTGCGTTTGGGGGTCTCTGCCCTACTTGACTAATTCCCATATGTTCTTATGAAGGGTAAAATAAAAGGCAACCTAACCCTGCCCCGGGGCTCACCAACCTTCTTGTAAATTCCTTGCCTTATCTGCTGACCTCATGAATGTCTCCTCTTCATCAGAGTTTGCTGACAGTTACCCAAGGTCCTAGCCATGTAGGACTCTCTTGAGAATCCCGCAGTCACCACCTGAGTATGGACCTTCTCCTCATGACCTCACCTTCTCACTGTGTTTCCATTCCAATTTGTTTCTTTTATGGAGACAAGAACCTGGAAAGAGTGGGTGGAGGTCACAATCTTCTCTCTCTCTTGAGACCTCTAGCTTTACTTCTAGATCACTGTTATAAGAATATCAGAGTGGCTGGGGAAACATGTGCTGGGGGAGAAGCAGGAAGATTTACAAGTCAAAGGGACAGAGAAATTTACAATGGCCTATTTTCTAAAATAAGTGTTCTTTTACAGAGGGAGGCCAACTCACAGTCTGAAAGAAACTTATTTGAATTTTAGTCAGTCTGTGGGGAGCAGTTAGGCATCTTGGTCAAGATAAAAGATGCTCTGACAGCACAGAGATAGAACGGGGCCTTCACTTAGGCAAACATAAATCACATCTTTAGAAGAGACCTAGAGAGTGAACTCTGCCTCCCCATGCTGTAGCTCTGCCTACCACTGAATCATAATGCACATCTTAATGAACTCAGAAAGAACTCGACCCAAGAGATGTAAAGCAACCAGGGTGAAGTACGTTCCTTTACTCTGTTTTTGTCTACTGGATGATGCTAATACCCTTGAACTCAGCGTGAGTGGTGTGGCACTATGCTGTCCCATGACTCCTGGGAAGGTTGGTAAATGATAGGAATAAGGGGAAAGAGGAACATGGTGGGAGAGAGAGAGGGGCAGTCAGGTGAAGACAGCCTCCATGTCAGTCATGTGAGCAGGACAAAAGCTATCCAGCCATGACAGAAAGGATCCCAGGTACCAGAGAGCGTGTTTGGTAGGTATTAGTCCCAGGAGAGGGGAGCGTGTTCTCCACAGTCGTCCTTCTGTCTGCCGACCACTCCCATCCCTTGAGATCTATCTCCTCCAGTGGTTCACTTGGCCACTGTGCTCTCTTCCCTGGAGGGTATTTTCCTATACAGTGGTTCCTTTGGCCCTTGCCCACTCTCACCCTTAAGTGAACCCACTTTGTATTGTGATGAGCTCTGCTTATGTCTACACTGTGCTCTGTGCCTCACTGAAATTTTTTCCATAGAGATGACAGGGAGCAGAGTGGTCACCAAAGTACAATTCTATCAGCATCTTTTCTGGGTGTTTTTTTAATTTGAGTAAAGAATCACTGAATAGAATAGTGTTAAAAGTTTTCTTAAAGGCAATTACCATTAAAAAGGTAATAGATACACATATTTGCCCACACAAATGGGTTTGAGGCCAATATTGAAATAAAATAATATATTTCCTGATCAATTCCTTTTTACCTGAGCAATAAATGAGTTTAGTAAGGATTGTGGAATACTAAAAGCTAAAAGAGAATCTGTTTTTAAAAGTTTAATTCAAATAGGAAGATTACATCACGATATTCAATGAGTCGTTTCCTTTTCTCTCAGAAATAAAATTTTTAATAACTTCTCACATGGGTAGTATCAAATCTTCAAAGTAGAGTTAAAAACAAGTTTCAGAAGTCTTTCTATGAACTCATGAGTCCTAATTTTCTGAGGGAAACAAGCACCAATCGAAAACACACATGAAGACTCTACAGAAAGTCTCTGACTTAAAGCTCATTAACAAGTGTGGTGGTTTGAGATGTGCTCCGCATAGGCTCCAAGTACTGGAACTCTTGTTCAGTTCACGGCACCATGAGGAGGTCATGGATCCTTTAGGAGGTGTGGCCTTGTTGGAGGAAGCACGTCACTGGGGACAGGCTTCGAGAGCCCAAAGACTTGTCCTATCTGCTCTCTCTCTCCCTCTCTCCTTCCTGTGTGTGCTTGAAGATGTGAGCACCCAGCTTCTTGCTCCAGCTGCCTTCTGTGATGCCTCCCTACCATGATGGATTCTTTTCCCTTTAGAACCCTAAGCCTAAGCCAAATTAACTCTTCCTTGTAAGTTGCCTTGGCCCTGGTGTTTTATCACAGAAACATAAGAGTAACTGATACAGCAAGTTAAAATTAAAACAGCATAAGGAGGAAGGATATAAATGTGTGAACTGAGCAGGAAGTGAACAGGGGTGGGGCTTAACTGTGGCATAAGTGGCTTCTGTCATACCACCCTTAACAGTCCTTTCCCATGTGACCAGACTGTGGTCAGTACAATAGAACATGTCCTCGTGTCCACTAGATTTGGAATATATCTCCTAAAAATTCCTCTGTTGCAACTTTAATCCTCAGCCTCAAACATCGAAGGTATTATAGATGGGGCATTTGGAAGACACTACGGTTAGATGAGGTCATCAGATTGAAACCACCATGATAACTTCACGGCTTTAAAAGATGAGGAAGAGAAGCCGACACACCTGCTGTTTCTGGTGTGAGGTCCACCACAGTTGTGCAGTGAGAAGACCCTCATCAGGTTATGGCCCCTTAACTTGGGAATCCCAGCCTACATTCTTGTGAGAGACAACTTTATTTTCAAGTTGCTGGGCCTGTAGTGTTTTGTGATGGCAGCAGAAAACAACAGCAATGTCCTTCAAGACAGCTGTGCCCGGCCCGGGTCCCTCCCTCTCACACATTAAGGTAGCTCGTTATGAATTTAGAGAGGAAGAACCATGGGGAAAGAGAGAAAACACCTATGCATTACCAAAACAAACAACAACAACAACAGCAAAACCAGATCGTATTAGGTGGTGGTTTGGAAAAGAATTGTGTAGATGGCTAAAGGGCTTTTACATTTTTACAGCTTAGAGAGAGAAAACGACCAGGGAGAAAGCCAAAGTTGTCCAGAGGAGTGGGTATAGCTTGAGAGCAAAGGCATTTGGGATTAGATTTCGGTTGACTAGCAAATCATTTCATCTTAAACTTTCCTTATTAATGTGTCACTAATGTTTAAAAGTCCAGCGAGTATATTAGTAATGGACAATATACTGTCCACGTGCTATGCCTGTTTATGATCATAGAATACTGAAATAATGTTAGACTCTTGTCAAATATAATGCCCACCTAGCCATCATGCCATCAACAGCATAGAAGTGACAGTACATTACAAATTGGAAAAACTAGGTAGACTGATCCATTAATGTGTTGCTATAAAAGCTCACTAGGCGAACATCAGCACCATGTCTTTATGTACCATGGGACAAGTAAAATGTCAGAGTGTCTTTGTAACTACTGTCAAATAGTCCTGGGATTTGAATTGATCATCAACAGGAGGGTAGGATGGTTGTCACTTTCTAATTTCAGTGACAAGGTAATAAGAGGAAAGGAACTGAAAATTGACGTGATTTTCTGCTAACTTCGTTGAACGCTGGTATGTAATATGAATTGAACTTAGGAGTTTCATGGGTATTTTACCTTGAATCTTAGAAGAAACTATTGGTTTTAAACCACTAGTGAAAAATTTTATACATGACCCAGCTCACCCCTATCTCTGGGGAAACATCTGATCTTATAGTTTTCAGAAGAAAAAAGGTCAAAGTGGAAAACGTGTTCTGCTTGTCAATGGTTGAACTCACATGTTCTGGTTCTCAGTGGTTGGACCCAAGTATTCTGGCAGTCAGAGGTTGAACTCAGGTGCTGTGGTTACCTCCGTTTCCCATGACCCCTTCACTGTCAATCTGGGTAGAAGCAAAGGAGCAAGCTTCCTCAAATACCTTTAAGATCTCAACCCAAACTGACCCCATCTGACTCCAAAATATATTTAAAGGCTTGCCTTTCCATCAGACAGCTCTCAGAATGCACACATTACTATGCTAGACAGTTGTTTTAATATTGGGGATAGAATTTCAGTGTGCATTCGTCTGATTTTCAGAGTAAAATTGATAATCTCAGAATACAGGGCATATAGCCTGCATTTAAAGAATCCTTTATCTGTTGGTTTGTAGTTCAACTAGCAAAGTGCTTGCTGAAGAATCATGTGAACTTAAGTTTGATCCCAGAACCCAAATAAAATCCTAGGTATGGTGATGTTGCTGGAAATCTTCCCACTGAGGAGAGAGGCAGGTAGATCCCAGGGGCTCATTGGCAAGCCAGCAAAGCCTAATTGGCAAACCCCGGGTCCCAGGAAGAGACGATGTCTCAATAAGCAAGGTAGAGGGATCCTGAGGAATGACACCAGAGGTTGATTTCTGGTCTACACACACATGCACACATGTATTCATGAAGCAACACACCTGTACCTGCCCCCATGAACATGCACACACAACCGCACATAGACACGAAAGAAAAAAAAGGGAAAAAAGAAAGAGAGAGCCCTCATTGTTCATACACTTGGGAGGAAACAGCACTAACCCTGCTTTACCTATGGCACTTCCTAACTATATTTTTTGTTTAAATTTACAATATTAAGATTTATTTTAAAGATTTATTTAATTGTGTGTAGTTTAGCATGTATTACTTTTTAATCAAAGAACAATATGTCGCATAAACAAAAGTCTTTAAGACATATGTTCAAGCCTATTCAGAAAATATGTAATGTCTTTGCAGCACATGTTGGTACTTTAAGGTGTCCAGTGATTTTTGATGTCTAAAGAAAATACTCATTGTCGGGCTTCATCGTTCAGCACCGTCACCCACTAACTGATTAGGACACATTGTCAAACTCTGACTATGAGCTAGGTGTGAAATTAAGCCTTTCTTAAAATACAAAGATATATAAGGACTCTGCTTGCAAAAATTTTTAGTGAATAGCTAAAATATGTTTAATTCCTTAATTGACAAGAACTGGACTCATTATAAGTTCTCACATGATGAGTCACATCCAAGCCAGTCCCACAACTGACTCTAATGCGCCTATGACTTGAATCTATAGCAGGCTTTCCTGCTTTACCAACATCACTTTTCAAAGTACATTAATAGTTATAGATTAGTGAACGATATGAAATATTCAGGCCACTTATTCTGAGAAAGAATGAACAATGACTCAGGAAGGCAGCCCCCCACAGCCACATTAATTCGGTGTTCTTGTGAATATATTTATTTGAACACATTTTTAAAAGGCCCTCCCTCTTCCAACAGTGAGAACAGCTAGAGGAAAACGCTCGCTTCCTCCACTTCCCCATCGTTGTGAAGTTCACATAATTAGCTCACCAGAGAAAAAGACCAGTTAACACAAGTGGTAAAGGCAGAGGTGAATGGAGGTGAATGTCCTTAAGGACAACTCACTCTCAGGTGACCCGTGAAAGGATTCAGAAACATGCCCCCCCCAGAACATCCTGTGTGGATGCTGTCTGCAAATCATTCTGGAATTTTAGTTAATCTCTTGAGGGATGTGCCATGGTAAACGTGCTCTAGAATGCTTGTGTGTTGCTGTTGGATGGCTGAACATACATGAAAAGTCCACGTGTAGACTCCACCTCTCATTTCTTACCCACACTCCAGATATGTGAGACATGAAATTGGAGCCATTTCATACTCAATAAATCCTGGGTAAAGGTCAAAAGGAAAGCGCTTGCTGTGTATTTCATATTTAATGCAACTCTGCCCTTCTACGGGCAGCTGACCTGGCAGCACATCTATGGGGAAAAATTTTTTTGCTGGGTTTCTAGAACTCTGCCAAAGATAAGTGCAGGCTATCTTCCAAACTGTGGCTTTAAGAAAATCCTATTATCTGATTATGCAACTAAGCAAAGCTAAACTACGAGATTAGCATCATATCAAAGATAGGAAATTGTAGCAGAGCTTACCAGTGAAAAATACTGAGAGGAAAATCCTGGGCTTTTCCCTTTTTTTCAAGAACATAAATTTCATCACAGAATGTCCCATATTCCTCTAATCTGAAGAGGGACTGTCTGTTATTTATATCATTTTGACAAAGCACTAAAATAATCTTTGAAAATGGAATGGCGTGTGTCTTTAAAAACCCACTGAGATGGTCCCTAAAAATAGTTTACCAAGCAACAGAGCCACATTGTTAGGGAACTGCTCTCCAATGCATTAGAGTCTATTCCTATGGCACTAAACCCAGCCAGAGTAATAAATATAAAATGGTAATTTTTTCTCCACGAGCTGTTCTTGCAGCCCTCCTGAGTTCATCCCACCCAGGAGTAATATAATAGTGTCTGCTAGCAGGCGCCTGAATTCACAGCAGAAGCACTGTGCCTCTGCTGCTTGGTTAAACGTACTCAAAAGAAGTTAGCAATTACAATGAATCCCTGTGATGCCCGATGCTGTCTATTTCCAGAGTGTAAGTGTCAATGGGGTGTTTCAAGTGCAAGGAAAATTCAGACTCCAACAAAGGGTGGGTACCCTCTTTGAAGCAGCTGCCGCTCCCTCCCCTCCCTGTCACTGCCGGGAAATGCTGACCTAAGAAGAAATTCTGTGTCAGTCTAATTTAAATAACAACAAAATCATCATTAAGGAGGAAGACAAATTCCTAAAATTAAATCATACCTGGCAAGGAGCTCGTCTGAGACAAATGACGACCTCAGATGAATGAAAAGGATCAAAGGTTGGAGATAAGGAATGTGAGACATGAAGTTGGAACGGATGTGATGTGATTTCATTCTCAAAGATCATTTTCTGGAAGTGTCCAAAGGCTGCTCCTTGATGCAAACACACTGCTGGGCCTTACTCCACAAAAGTGAGGCAGAAAAGAAGGCGCTGGTATTTCACGCAACAGACTTTCTGGCAGGAGACAGGGCTCAGTGGGAGAGCATTCACCTGGCCTACACAGGGTCCTGGTTCTGAGCCCAAGCATTGAAAAAACAAAAATAAATTCTAATGAAATCAAAACTTGAGTCTTGTTACTGTCGGTATCTCTTTCTAGCAATTTCTAATTTATTCTTCATTAAATTTCTGAGTACGTTGTTATATCGTACTGTGGGGAAATAAAGACAGACGTTGATGTTCTACAAAACGTGAAAAGATTATCCAGCTACCTGGATTCTAATTTAAGTATAACTACTGTGAAAACAAACGCAAATCTCCTTGTTTCCTAGCAAAGTTACAGTTCTGCTTCTTCTTAAGGGCTGGTGAGTGTCTGCCACCATGATAACACTAAGAAGGATAAAAAACTATTAAATCATAAGGTTTGTTTGAACAAACTGTATTTGCTACACTTACCAAGGAAATCCAAGGCAGAAGTGCTACACCAGCAGACAGGAATTTGTTTATTTGTGGTCAAGCACACTGAGAGGAGCCATGCCGGATAAATACCAGTTGGTAACAAGAATTCAACAGACATGCTTGTTAAAGAGCTGCTACATCCCGAGAGTGGTCACACGCAAATACAGTAATGGGAGAGCTTCAGAGACTACCTCTGTGTGTGCCCTGGTGCCTGTCTCCTGGGTGATTCTCAGGAGACCCTGTCAACTTGACAGTATTAGTCATCACAGGTATTAGCTGTAGTTTCAGGTCTCCACTGAGGTCTTAGAACAAACATTCTTAGAACAAACCTTCAGGGGTTAAAGGAAAAGCTACTGCATTACCTTCAGTGGCAAGTAGAGATTTATTAAGGATCTGCGAGCCAGGGGATGCCAAGGTTGGAACTGAAATTCACGAGATTTATGAGAAGAGGATTCTTTAGAAAAGTTCATGGGAGACTGTGTCAGGGAGAAGCCACAACACATGAATCTCAAGTGCAAGGGTATAGAAGATGTCTAACAGCTGCCAAGTCTTTAAGACCAGTTGCTAAGGGTGGAGCTGGGAATGATGGCCTCTGAAAAGAGCATCGTCTGGAACAGACAAGGCTGGACGTGGCAGAACGTGGGAGGAGAGATGTTCTCAATTCTAGATATGGCACTTTGAACATCTCAGTTGGGGTAAATATATAAAGGGTGGGTGGTAGATGGATGGAGGGAGGAGTAAATAGGTGGATGATGGAAAACTGATGATGAGGGGTATATGGACGGATGGACGGATGGGCGGATGGGTGGTGATGATGATGATGATGAAGAATAATGGATGGATAGATAAAATGGAAACGACAATCTGTCTTCAGATTGCCAAAATTTATATTATGAACAAGTATGATTAGTCCATTTCTTGTAAAGGATTATACAAAGATTTCAAATACAGAAATGATTAGCTAGAATCTTTATCACCTGGAAGACTCAGAATTTATTATCGGGCAATTTTCATATCTTGGACCCCTCATAAGAACAAAAAGGTGCGTACTACCCATGTGATTGGTTCTGAGCAGGGTATGCACAAGATGGGAGCTGCATCACAGACCTAGGGGAGCGGTCTTCTGAACTGTCACTAGATGCAGCCTGTAGTTTGGTGGCAGGAAGCAGAGCCAGCTGGGGACACAGAAGTCATCCCTGCTTTGGGTTGCATGTAGAGGGACACAAAGTGAAGATGCCAGATTCCACTGCCATTCCTGAGGTGAGTGATCTAAAAGCCAAAAGCGTGTGCCTTGACTCTGTGGCAGGCTCTGACTCCCTCCCTTTCTGCTGCCCCTGGCTGGGAGCCCTTGCCAGGTGTGACTACAGCAGGTAATGGTGCTTGATCCTGCATGGCCCTGTGGCTGCAGGGAGACCAGGTCACCACTCCCGTGAGCCTCTGGTGGATGACCACTAGCTTGTACTTTCTTGCCAGCCCAGATCTACAAGACTCTATTCAAAAACATCATGCGATTATTTACAGGAACTTCTCACAGAATGTAAAATATTCTAATTGTGTTCTTCTTCTCCCCTAGGGGAGATGGACCATGAAGGTTCACGTTCCCAGAAGAAAATCAATGGGCCTCAGTGCTTTAAGACAGGCTAGTTAATTAGACATTTAATGATAGAGAATTGTCTGCTATTGCTGTTAAGTTCCTTTAACATCACCACAGGCACTAGGATTAGAGCGCACCTATTACCTGCAGCTCTGGGCTTCCCAGATTGGTCTGGAAGGATTCAGCCTCCCCTCCACCAGCTCTTGGCAGTCTTTCTTACCTTGGCAGCGAAGAGAGAAAAGAATGAAGCAGCTGCTTTCTAATTACTCATTTTTATCAGCCAGCTTTATTATGTGCTGCAGGACTGGAGGAACTGATTTCACTAATCCATTTTGCCCTCTTGGCAATGGGAGGGAAGGCAAGTGCATCAGGAGAATAGTGGAGATTCAGTAATACTGCACTTAAAAGTCTACTGTACAAATAAACCACAGCAAAATAAAATACAATCGTTTCCCTGGGCATAAGCTACACAGTCTCTCCTCTGAACTCCAGTTCCTTGTTCCTTGACTGCCCTGGCCTCTGTTGGTCCAGAAGGGGTCCTAGTGGGGTCACGAAGCTTCTAAAGTGTGTTCACGTTATTATGACTACCATTCCACACCCTCTGCTGGTGACAGGCACTCTAGCCTCAGTCTCCGGGGTCCTTCTTGATTTCATTCAGTGTCTTTGTCCACACGCCCTACCTCCACAATGACTTCCAAAAGTCTTAGTTCTCATCTGTAACTGCCTATGCTTGATAAGGTGCCTATGCTCTGAATTCTCAAGCATCTCTTTCCTACAGTGCAAAATTAGCAACGCATTTCACTGCTGTCAGATGTGACTGTCATATAGGAGATGCCTTTATCACCGTGACAATGCTTGTCACAGTCCCAGTCAGTTCCCACCTAGGTCTGTAATGCTTAAATTATGCTCTAAAAATTTCTCTGTCTCTTTACTTTGTGAATCTTTAGTCAATCAAGGATCTTAAAATAGAGATGATTAGACCTGCACATAATAATTTACAATGTTGTCTGGAAACTAACAAGTGCATTCAAAGGTATTATTACTCTCATTACTGCTAAATATTAAAAACATCTCCATTTCTCCTAGAACATTCTATTCTGAATAATGAATTGTGAAAATTGTGTATTTCTAACTCCTCACTTAGAGTGATCAAAACATTCTTATCCATCAGTATGTGTTGCTCTAAGAGAAAATTTGATTTCTAAGAATAATTAGACATCTGTCATACCCAAAATCCAAGAAGTGGTGGGAACACAGAAAGGAGCACAGGCGGCAGCAACAGGCTTTGCAGACTGTCCACGTGGCGATCAGACCAGCCTTGTCTTCACAGCGAGCGAACACCCTCTGCAGGGCTGTCTCTTTTTTGCACCAGATAAGAGATTAAAACAGATGAAGTAACTTGGAGAAGCAGATGTGGGTAATATTTTTGGATAAAGATAGTCTCATGTTTTTTGGAAGAACTATGTTTCTTAACTTTTGACTGAAAATATTGACATAACAAAAAGCCATTTAAAATAACAGATTTGTGGGAGGAAATATGTTCAGTCTCACAATATAAATAAATGCAGCTCATGAATAATTAAAATGTGCCTTTGCTTTTTGATTTTCTAGATTTGAATTTTCTGTTCTCTGAGTTACATTAGCATCATTAACATTCAGAGGATCAGGAAAAGGTGTCTGTGAGGTTCATTTACAATTCAAGTAAATTTTTATCTTCATTCTTGAGGAAAATGTACTGACAGAAATTACCCAAATTCCCAGCTATGATTTTTGATACCTATTTTAAGATATCAAACTGAATTGACCTTATTCTACCTGTGTTTTATATACTCACAATATGTGTGCCAACAGAGACTGTGAGGATGTGCGTTAAATAATTAAGATATAATGTGTAGACACAAAAGCACAATCTCACCTCAAAGGGGTTAAGAAATGTTTTATTATGGAGCCAAACAGCAGTGACCATGGACCTGGGATAAAGGATTTCGTTTACTGAAAACCCCATGCTCCAGCGTAGTAAGAGTTTGATGAAGTTTTTCGAGTAACAAGAAGTCATAAATCGAGGTGCTTTCCACGTCCGGTAGGGGGTCATTAAGTAGGTAGGTTGGTGTAAAGGTGAGGAACTACTGTTTTAGGCCTCAGATGCTATCTGATACAACCTTCGCCTTGGTTAGTGAAGACTAAGTTTTTAAAAAGAGCTATTTATGGGCTGGAGAAATGGCTTGGCAGTTAAGAACACTGACTGTTCTTGCAGAAGACCCGGGTTTGAATCCCAGCACCCACATGGCAGCTAACAACTGTCTGTAACTCCAGTCCCAGGGGATCCAACGGCCTCATCTGACCTCCGCGGGCATTGCATAACAGGGGTGCACTTACCTACATGCAGGCAATACATGCATACACATAAAAATATAAAAATAATAAATAAAATATTTTTAAAATTATTATTTTTATTTTATGTGTATGAGTGTATTACCTGTTTGTATGTAAGTGCACCCATGTCATATAGGTCAGAAGAAGGCACTGGGTCCCCTGGGTCAGGAGTTACACAAAGTTGTTAGCCACCATATAGGTGCTGGGATTCAAACCTGAGTCCTCTGTAAGAGTAGCCAGTGCTCTTAATCGCTGAGTCATCTCTCCAGGCCCAAGACTAGTAATTTTTATCGAATTTTTGTGATTTCCATACAATACAGTTTGATGGTATTAGATCCCCTCTCCTCATACCTCCTCCCACTGCCTCCTGCTCAATTTAATGTACTCTCAGATATATATATGTATAAAAATCTGAGTGGGTACA
Organism: Nannospalax galili; assembly: GCF_000622305.1. Classification (NCBI taxonomy): domain Eukaryota; kingdom Metazoa; phylum Chordata; class Mammalia; order Rodentia; family Spalacidae; genus Nannospalax; species Nannospalax galili. Next base: position 247,262 of record NW_008332089.1, read on the forward strand.
TCCTCTGAGTTTTGTGGTACAGGGGACCTGAGGTCTCACATCACCACTGAATTGTTTAAAATGCACAGCCATCTGTAGGACTCTTGGGATTTCTAGTGCTGAAATATGTCCTGGACTGCACTGGATTCCTTAACTCGTCTCTGCCTCCCTTTCTTCATACTACAAAGCTCCTGCTCACTATTAAAGCAAAAGCTTTTATATCTTTTTGCAGCTCTCAACCTTCCCTCCTCCCCAAACTTCAAATCCCCCTCCACAAAACCCAAACGAGTCTACTAAATAAACACAGCTGCTTCTTTACTTCGACAACAAGGTAGAGTAGAAATAACTGTCAGTCATGAGTAAGCTTGCCTTGGAGGGGATCATGGCTCCTTTCTCCTAAGATGGAACGACCTGTTCTCACTGCTGTGGAGCTGCAGGGTGATTGTGGCGTCGATAGCTCCTTCTGTTCTTTCATGTGAGACAGAAGTCTGGAAAGTTCATGCCTTTAGCCTTATTGCTGGGCCAGTGGTGCTTGTAGGTCCTGTTCCACAGCGTGGATACATTAGGAAGGGAAGGTTTGGGCATGTTATTGTTTTACTAAGAAGTTTAAATGCATCATTAAGTTATTTATTTAACTTCTTTCTGATATTGTAATGTAAGCCATACACAGTTAGAAACTGGCCTCTCAGAACTAACTGCTTCACACCAAATGTTCTGTTAAGTTGTGCTTTCATTTTATTTGATTTTAGAAATTTTAAAGACTTACCTGTGATTCTTTCCATGTTCCATAGGTAATCTCCATATGGCTCAGCGGTTAGTTTCTGTAGGCTCTTTTAGTATTGATTTGAGGTTTCGTTCCATTATGATATGTGTCAAGAAATTAGTTGATTATTTTGGACTTGCTAACACTTGCTTTGTGGACCAAAGTGGAACCTATATTAGAGGACATTTCCTGGGCCTGCAGATAATGTGTGTTCCTTGAGTATTTGAGGAGCTATCCTGGAGATGTCTGTTAAGTCCCTTTGATCTATGATGCAGTCATTCGCATTTCTTTGACTTTTAGGGACTCTGGATAATCTATCTATTCGTGAGAGTGATTTAAATCACCTGTTATTATTGTTTCTGAACCTAGTTTCCCTTTATTACAAGCAGTGCTTACTTTATGAGATTGGGTCTACCACTCATCCATATATATGTATTTTTAAACATCTCAATTTCCTTGTTGAATTTCCCACCCATGTTTGTTACTCCCTCATCTTTAATGCAGAATTTTTTTAATCCTATGTACCACACTGATTTTCTCACTTGTCTTTTTGTTTTCTCTGTAAAGTCACTGATTAATCTAGATATAGAGGTTTTTAATTCTTTGTGTGGTGTTCCAACCACTTCAGTGTCTTGGATTCAGTAATGGAGAACTTGGATTCAGTAATGGAGAACTTCAGTGTCTTGGATTCAGTAATGGAGAACTTGGATTCAGTAATGGAGAACTTCAGTGTCTTGGATTCAGTAATGGAGAACTATGTGCTGCTGCCCATAATCAGGCCTCTGGTGTTTCTGCGGCATGATTTGTGTCTGCTGCTTTGTTTAACTTTCCTGGCTTTATTTGGGGATCATCTTAGCAGCCTTCTCTGAAGAGCTCAACCCTTGATGCTAATCGTAGAGAGGGCATGCTGCGATGAAATTGGCAACACCAAATCAAGCAAGGATGGAAGGTCTGCAAAGCATTCACTAACGTGGAGGCAGAAGAATATTTCCAAACCAAAAGCAAGATCATTTACTGAAATCAGCAATAATCAATCATGCCCCAAATAGCTTCACCACTGAAGTAAGGAACGAGTCAAACTTACCTGCTCTCACTCTTCTGATTGATTTGTTTGGTTTTTCAATGCATTTTTTTTTGGAATTTTGTACATTTCATACAATACATCATAATCATATTTAGGCCCCTTCTTTAATCTGCAAAGCCCCATAGCCCACAGGATTTCATGCATTCTGTCATATATGCCAAGGCCCATAGAGTCAAGTTGTGTACGCAGATGTCCCTTGGTGTGTGTCCACTGTTGCCTGTTCAGCCTGTCTAGCATCATTCTCTTAAAGAAGATCAACTCGCCCTCAACCAGGAGTGATCAGCTTCCCACAGTCCCTCACCTAAGGCTGGGACCTGCTGCCCATCTCCCCAGTTCTGTCCTGGGTTTTCATCTCATTGAGTTTGAGTGACTATAGTGCACGCTGTCATCATTGCTGCAAGTTCATGTGAGCAAGCTCCCAGAAGCCTGCAAGACTCTGTTTCCTTGTGGTCGTCCACCAGCCCTGGATCTTATGATCTTGCTGTCCGTCTTCTGCAATGGTCCCTGAATCACGGTTGAGCGAGGTTAACATTAGTCCTATCCAGGGACACACATTTTGCAGTCTCTTTATCTTCTACCATTTTATCCACTGTGCTCTTCTGTGTTCCATCGCCCTCTGTTGCATGAGGGAGCTTCACTGGTGAGAGCTGAGAGATGCATTAATATTCTCTCTACCCCCGTTCCACTATGTTCCCTGAGTCTTAGGTGTAGAGTTTCCATTGAAGATGTGTCACTTAGGACTGGACATCTCACAGACATTTATTCTCTATGTGTAAACAGTTGTGGAACTCTGTGATAGTCTCCATCTTTTGCAAAAATAAGCCTCTTTAATGAGTGGTGACTAGTATACTTGTCTGTAAATATAGGAATCCATATTTAGTACACAGTAAGAAATTTTATTTGTCCTGGGATGTGACAGACATAGGGTTGGATTTATGACCTCCCCAATCATATGTATTTAGCTATGCTTACAATCACATGCATGAGTTCCCTCCCACTCAGTGGGCTTTAAGTCCAACTGGATACCTACTGATTAACTCCTAGATAAAAGTGCCACCACTGCACCAGTAGCTTGTTGTGCCAGTCATGGTGGTTATTAGGCTTCACAGCTGGGTTGGACCTTGGTTGATTCTCTGCTTTATGAGCTTACATCGCATCCTCCAAAACTATGACAGCCAGTCTTCAGGGAGGAGGCTTCCAGGTCAGTTCCAGCTCCACTGCTCCAGGTCCTGTGTCTGAAGGATGTCCTGTCTTCAGCAATAGGGTCTTACCTCCAAGTCCTGGGAGGTAACCAAGTGGCAATAGCTTGGGTCGTTTTTGGAGACGCTTGAACTACCCTTACCAACAACTCGAAGGGAGGTTTCTCATGTCTGGCACTGTGTTTCTTTTATATAGCCTTCAGCTACACACACACACTCATGCACAGATATTGTACATGTACAGATATTTTTCAGTAGGCTTTGGAACTAATATATTTCCCCTGATTTTCTCATCACCTAATCATTATGTCTTCTTTTGAATGCAAGTATTTTTCACTTAGTATGTTTTCAAATGTCCCCGAGCTTGAAGAGTTCTTTTATGAGTTGCTACATAATCTATTGGCTATTACTTTGGTTACAGTTAGTTTGCAGTTGTTCTAAACCCTACGCTCTTTTTAGCTTGCTGAAAAATTTAAGAGCCGGTCTGGAGAGATGACTCAGTGGTTTAAGAGCACTGGCTGTTCTTACATAAGACCCCAGTTTGATTCCCAGACCCATGTGGCAGTTAACAACTGCCTGTAACTCCAGTTCCAGGGGATCCAGTGCCCTCTTCTGGTCTCCTCTGGTACTGCATGACATGGGCACACTTACCTATGCACATGCAGGCCATACACTCATACACATAAAATAAAAATAAATAAATAAAATTTTAAAATTAGAATAAATTTCAGAAAAAAGTCTGGAATGAGAACAGAAAAGCATTTAGATTTTTTTTAAATCCCTTTTCTTTTCCAAACAGAGGTGTGTGTTTTAACATTTGAACAGAGACCACACTAGAACCCAGTTTCTCTGGGGGCTCACAGCCCATGAAAACATTTCCTTATGGATATGAGCTCTGAGTTTATTCACAAAGAACCCAAATGACTTGGGTTAAGTTACTTTGATGGAGTTTCCAAACCGTTCAGAATTATAGCACGCATGCCTCTAGCCCACAAAGGACACAGTGAGGACTTTTGATATAACTCATTCTCCAGATGCAAAGTCTCTCTTTTTCTCTTGCTGGTTTCATTTACCATAAATGCACAGGTTTTTATCGCATCTCTCTCTTGCTTTATGTTACTGAATTTCTGTGACTCTATAGACTTGTTTTTCTAATCAACTTTTTGAAATGTTTATAATATTTTTAACAAAGGGTTTCATTCTCACACTCTTCTGGAAACTGAACTGCACACAGGTTGAGGTATTGATATTATCAATATCAATACCGAATCTCAATCTCAACATGAATCTCAAGCTCTGTTAATTCTTCCTCAATCCATTTTCCTTTCCTCCTGCAGTTAAAAAAAAAAAAAAAAAAAAAAAAAAAAAAAAAACC
>NW_008332089.1:251934-272205 GCF_000622305.1 Nannospalax galili
TTCAATGAGTGTGTACAGTCACATCCAGCCTGGTGCTAGTGCAAACCAATTATTGTCGTTATAACTTTTGAACTTTCAGCTTCTAACTTTGCCTTTTGAGCCCTTTTCTCATCTGCCTGTCGATACTCCCATTTACTCCTTTAGACCATGTCTTCCTTTATTATTTGAAGTGTATAGTAGCTGTCTTTTAGTTTTTGCCTAATAAAACTAACATTGAGGTAATCTGGTGGGTTATTTTTACTTTATCCTTTGATATTATTCTTCATCTGGAATATACCTGTATGTGTTTATATAGTAGTATGGATCTGTATATATGCATAAATATGATATATACATATATGTATGCATATGTACATAGCATCGTACGCATATATCACTATGCATATATTGTGTATTATGTATAAAGTATTAAGCATATTCATTATGTTTAGTTTGCATTTAAGCCACTTATTGGTCACAATGGACTTGGAAAGAATTCCTTCCACACTCTTCAGGAGGACCAATGGAAAATGTACAGGATTCCCCAGCCTGGAAGACCTATGCTGTCCCTCAGCCTTCTCAGAGGAACACTTCTACAGCTCCACCTACTCCCTGTGGTCTTTAGGATTGATGACCTTGGGTTCAGACCAGCCCTTGTGCTAGAGTAAGGACCTTACTCCCAAATCAGACCTCTGAGGAGTTTCATGTGACTTCATGCTGTTAAGGAGAGCTTGGTGATGCCATCAAAGCTGAGGAGGTCCTATTTGAACTCCAGCATCACCGTACTGTTCTCAGACATTAGCAGTCAACTGTGTCAGTCCTCCAGTATTTTAGTCTACATGGTGGAACCCAGACCTCCAAGGAGAGTTTGTGGATTGCTCTGTACTCTTTCTCAGGTCACAACCAGATCTGCCCAGGAACCCTTGGGATGTCAGGTGTAACCTAGACACCAGCTCAAGGCATTACACTGGAAGGTGTACTTAGGACAGCACTGTGGGAAAATTGAAGAGATTTCTGTTTACCCAGAATTTTCTCTTATACTATCTATGTGCAAGGAAGAAATGGTTTGAGCATGTATTTATAGCATGTGCTATGATTTGGCACTATTTTGGCACATATATCTGTTTCACCCCAAATATTTAATATATTCTGTAAGGCCAATTTCTGGTAAGCAGAAGTTGAAGGGTGACTGAAAAGATAATTACAACAGTTAACATTTTTTCTGAATATTAAGACAGTGTTTTATGTATACACAAACTCATGGAAATAGCTATTAAAGTAACTGATGACAAAATAAATTTTACAGAGAGAAAATCAATGGGTTTTCCATATTTATTCAAAAAGCACATGGTAGTCCAGGCAAGTATGGAGTGTTTGTTTAAAATAATAATTTAGACGTTTTTAGAGAAAAGATAAAGTAATATTTTATCTAGACACTCTCTCCTTGATAGCAACTAACAATCTAAACTTTGTTTGTTGAGTATTTTTGCGCACCGTGCATTTATCCTTACAAATCTAGTGGAGTAAGAGCAAATATGGGTCCAACCAACACTGCTCCCTTCTGATAGAAGAAGTTACAAAACTTTTCTGTCTTTGAGTTTTGACTGAGATAACCTCTGCCTTGACAGCTAGGATTTCAATACCTGGCTATAGATAACTCATTTAACTAATGCTTGTTGATAACGGTTTTGATAGTTGTCATTTTTTAACATAATGAGAAAACTCCAGGTGCAATGGTGTTAGGGGAATTGTTGGCCATAAACTTTATGTTTCTCCCACTTGTGTGTCCGTGGTAGAAGTTCATTGTCTGGCCCTGTGGGTCTGGAGGATGGACTGAGTCATTGTGGAAAGGCTGTCTACACCTCCAAGGCTGGAGCACTGAATGCGACTCGTATCCTCCAAGGCCGGAGCACTGAATGCGGCTCGTATCCTCCAAGGCTGGAGCACTGAATGCTGGCTCCTCTCCTCCAAGGGTGTCACCTTGTCTTCCATGGATGCACCCTAAAGAAGTAGAGGCCCCATCCTTCATGCTGAACTCACAGCAGAAGCACAGAGTAAGCATGATCATCTTTAATGTTCTAAGGTGTTTGGCGTGTCAGGCAGCATTGGTGATGCACCTGGAAAACTCCACACAGCTCCAATGCCGACCCGCACATTTGTTCACTAGACCAAATATCTCCTTCACATAAATACCTGGGATGGAATCCTGAATCAGAGAATAAATTCATTTTGTATTTTGATATGTTACTCAATTATCTCTTCAAAAGTAGAAACAATAAAAAATAACATGTTTAAATATCAATATTAGAAGATTACCTTTTGGGTTCTTACAAAAACAAGTGATTCTTAAAAGTACTATATGAATATATGGAGGACATTTTTATGTTTTTGGCAGTTTATGTTGTTATCTGACAGGTTACTCCATGAACAGCCACAGGGTTATAGTTCATCATATGTGGGTAGAAAATGGCCCTCTCCAAAGATTGTTTCCTGTTGGGAAAATGTCACAAATTACATTGAACAAAGGTCACTACTGATGGGAGATGCTTCAGAGGTATTTTCTTCAACAAGACAGGAACAACCACAGCTTAGCAACAAGCTGGTGGCACCGAGGTCCTTTCAGAAGTCCGATCAAAGCATCTCCTTCTTTGTCTGCGACGTTATTGAAGGAAGTCTTGTGGGGAAGTAATTTTTGCCACACCATTACCTGCAGATCAATAAGGATTTTCTTGTACATTAAAAAAATGTATGTAATTATTATTGGATGATATTGTATTTTCCATTTAAGTAAATACATAAATTGTTTTAGGATTGGGAAGAAAAATAGGCTAATAATTAGGGTTTATTGAGTATGTTAAGTATTAGGCAGAAAAATATTAAAAGACTGTATTGATTGTATTTATATAATTAACTATATAATATTTTCTGCTTTTTCTTAGTAATATATCAACATATATAATCCTTTTGCAAAACTAATCCATTCTTCAATTAATCAGTACATTTATGAGAGAACAATATTTTTTAAAGCACACCTTCTCATAATTTTTTCCCCATATCTCAGGTTTTATATCTGTTTCATCTGTTGTGGTTTGAATGTGAAATGCCCCCACAGGCTTGCATGTTTTAAAGTTTGGTTTCCAGTTTATAGTGCTATTTTGGAAGGCTGTGGAATTTTAGGAGATGGAGGCTTCTGGAAGAATTGAATCACTGGGAGCATACCTTGAGAATTTATAGCCTGGCCCCACTTCCTGTCAGCTCTTTACATCCTGACTATGGACACAGTATGATCAGCTATCTCACACTCCTGCTGCTGTGGCTTCCCTGCCACGGACTGTGTCCCTTCTTAGACTGTAATCCAGAGTACACCTTCCTCCCATATGTTGTTTCTTATTGTGTACTTGGTCACAGCAGTGAGAGTTAACTAATACATACTCACTCACTAAGGTTCTCTTTCCCATCATCATTTTCCATTTTATTTTCTAATTCTGGAAACTGTTTTCAGGGACAGATCATGTCAAGACAGCGAAGGGCAGGAGCCTCTGCTGAGTCAGTCTGTTCCACACCAGCTGAAAGAAAGATGCTCAGGATCAGTGCATTCATTGGTCCTTGGAGGGTCTGACTCCCACAGCACAGGCTGAACGTGCCAGTCAGGAGATTCCAAGACTCTCCTGAAGCTCAGACATCTACACACCTCACAGACCTGACACCTGGACTTGCAGTGGATTCTGGGAGTCCTCTAGGACAGATCTGCTAATAAAACTAGTAATCCCTGGGTTTCCAGTGGGGACTGGTTCTCTGGTTGCTTGTCTGAGGAAGCTCAAGTGGAATCTTTTCTATAAAATGACACAGTACTTGCATAAGTCATGCACATGCTCAAATAACACATAAGCGTCAAATCATCTTAAGAGTGGCTATAATGTCTGCAGTGATATAAATAGCTGTTGTGGTGTATTTACGGAAAGGGGGGTCTGCACATAGCACAGACATGATCGCTTTGGGGATTTTCCACTCATAATTGATGGGATCCACAGATTTGGAACTGGCATATATGGAAATGCCTCATAAGACAGAGGTTCGAGTAGATTAGACATGAGCAGCAAGGTGAAGACAGCGCCAAGCTGGGAGCAGAGAACAGTGTTGCTCCCATGAGCCACCTGGAATGCTGAACGCTGACAGAGCTGGAATTGGACTCTTTCCTGGAGATTCGGGATGGAGGAAGCCTGGGTCTGGCATCCTGAAAGAGAGAAAGGACGCATGCCGTGAGCCATGGTGTTCATAATGGTGTTGAGGAAGCTGATACATCTGGAAATGAGACAGGGCGACATTCTTACAATGCAGGAACTCAAACATGTGGGACGGCCAGGGAGCCTGGGACACAGGGTGTGCGCAGGACAGGTTGACTCCAGTTCAGAAAGGCAGAGAGATAAGCATGCAGCCACTGCATACCTCAGACCTGTAAGTCCTCCCCTCCCTGTGAGTTCCCTAACCCCAACCCCCTGGCCCCCATTTCAGCTCTCAGGCCTACTCCGTTCATGCAGCTCTGTGTGCGCCCTACACCTACAATTCCCCCAGCCTGTGAGTTCCTTAACCTCAGCCCCCTGTGTCTACCATTGCCACTCTGAGGCCTGAAGGAGTCACACAGCGCTGTGGGCACCCCAGACCTGCAAGTTCCCCCAGACCTATAAATTCCCTTTCCCTAACATTCTGCTGCCTGCTTGCTCTTGAAAATCACAGCCCCAGTGCTCTCCATCTACCAGCAGACTCCCCCAGGCGTAGCTGGGGTCACGCAGCCTTAGCACTGGCCAAGCTTCTTCAGTTCTCCTGCCCTTGCAGCCATCCACACACTAACATGTGTATCTGGGTTGTAGAGTCAGTACATTATCTCTAACAGGCCTAGTGAAGAATTACATTTTGGGGGCTTGAGAGATGGCTCAGCAGTTAAGAGCACTGGCTGCTCTTGCAGAGGACCTGGTTCAGTTCCCAGCACCCACATGGTGGCTAACAGCCATCCATAACAATAGTTCCAGGGAAACTGATACCCTCTCCTGACATCCTTGAGCATTGTAGGACACGGGTGCACTTACATACATGTAGGAAATATACTCATACACATAAAATAAAATAAAAATAATAAATAAAATAAAGAGTTAGATTTGCATGTTTTCTTGGTTACCACCAAACTGGAAACACCCCCATTGGTGCAATCAAAAGTCAACACAGACCTGTCTCCTGACCTGCTCCTGCAGCAGACACCCAACCCATCCTTCCACTTCAGAAAGGTGCACGTCTGTCCTGGAGCCTCAGGCTCAAGAGTTAAACTATCCTTAACAGAGACCACTTCTTACACCCCATTTGCATGTGACTCAAGTGGCCCCAAGACTGAACCCCAAGCACTGCTCAGCTAGACCACAATCTGACGAGGTGGGGAAGTGGTAATAAAGGTGGTGAAGGGGACAGACATGGGAAGAGAAGAAGTCTTTATTCTTTATTTGCAGATGATATGATTCTATACAAAAGACCCTAAATCAGAAAACTCCTACAGCTGTTAACTCAGTCAGTAAAGTAGCAGGATATAAAATTAGCACACAATCAATAGTGCCCCTTTATAACAACAAGCACACTAAGAAAGAAATCAGGGAAATTATCCTATTCATGATAGCCTCAAAAAGCATAAATTATTTTGAAATAAATCTAACCAAGACAGTGATGGACTTGCACAATAAAAACTTTTAAGACACTGGAAAAGACACAAAAAGATGGAAAGATACCCACGCTCACAGATCAGTGAGGCTAATGTTGTGAAAATGGTCATTCTGAAAAAGACAATCCACAGATTTAAGGCAATCCCCATTAAAAGGCCAACACAATTGGTCACAGAAATTGAAAAAATAATCTGAAATTTCATATGGAAAGACAAAAAGCCAATGAGAGCCAAAACAATCCTGAACAATAAAAAACGTGAGGGCCATCACATCCATGACTTCAAATTGTAATACAGAGCTATGGTAATACAAGTAGCATGGTACTGGCATAAAAACAAACACATTCAATATTGGAATAGAATTAAGTACCAGATTTTAGGCCATGCACTCACACTCACAGTCATCTGATTTTTGACAAAGGTATGAAAAATGTAGGAAACAGCTTATTCTAAAATGAAATGGAGATCTTTAAAGGTTAAAAATTCATTCAATTTTATGTCTTACAGGGTTTATATTGAGTTCAATATTGTATAACTATATTAATTCAACTGTGAACCTAAAAATTACAGCCACTCTTGAAAGAGATGTAGCCTTGCTCTGGAAATTGTTACTGAATATGTTAAAGCTGTAATGAAATGTGTCTTCTAATCATGTGGTTATTAAATAAAGATAAATAAATTTAAAAAAAGAAAAAAACAAACATTGGACGAAATACAGAATGTTAAACAAATGATGTCAAACTGGATAGCTACATGCTGAAGAATGAAAGTAGATTCTCTCTCTCATCCTGAACATACATCAGCACCAAACAGATCAAGTACCTCACTATAAGACCTGATATCTTGTATCTGATAGGGTAAAAAGTAAGGGATACAGTATTTCTGAGTTACATTATGGCGATGCCTAAAAAAAGAGAAAGCCGGATCCTTAGCATTCACATAGCCAAGAGCAGACCTGAACAGCTGAGCATCCATTCCATTCCTCCAGATGACTCTTAGAACTGTACTTCCCAGCAAGGGCTTTGCTCATCCTTTATTGAAACAGTATCTTCATCAGAAAATGGGGAAGTAGAAGTCAGGACCCACTGTCATGTCATCAGGGAATCTTGCCCTTTGATCTTTGGACCTAGAATATCACACACACTTAATTTCATTGTTTGGAATGAAAAAGCATGTTGCTTTCAGTACTTTGCTATGTAAGGCATGCATGCATGGAAACATTCTTATGCTATCTTGGCATGGTGGGGTCCTGAGGGATTAGCCACATAGGCCCAGATCACAAGAGAAGAACATGATTCAGTGAGCTGGTTCACATTATAAAATAACTTTTTGGTTGAAAGGTTAGGTGTCCTCAGATCAGATTATGTCCATATTGTAAAGTCATTCCTACAAGGAATACACTGGAACTTATAGGCACAGGGAAGGAGTTTATGAACAGAGCCTCAGAAGGGCACGCATTAAGACCAATAATCGAGAAATATGACCTCATGAAACTAAAAAGATTGTGTAAGCAAAGGACACAGTCGTTGAAGTGAAGTGGTAGCCTAAAGAATCGGAAAACATTATTTACCAGCTGTACAACACATAGAGGGTTAGTATCTAGAATATACAAAAACTAAAACTAAACATAGAAAAACACCCCAGATAAAAATTGGGGTATGGAACTAAGTAGAGAGTTCTCAAATGATGAAACACACACGGCTTAGATATATTCTTTAAATGTTCAACATCTTTAGCCATTAAGCAAATGCAAATTAAAAACTTTTTAAGATTTCCCTTCACACCAGTCCTAATGGCTAAGATCTAAAAACAACCAATAACAAATTCTGGTGACGATGAGAGAAAAGGTGCAAAGTGCTGTAGCCATTCTGGAAATCAATGTGTAGTTTTTTCAAAAAGCTAAAAATAGTTCTCTCACACGATCAAGCCACATACCACTCCTGGGCTTGTACCTGAAGGACTCTGTATCCTACTCCAGCGATCCCTGTTCATCCAAGTTCATTTTCACCCTATTCACAATAGGTAGGAATTGGAATTAACCTAGATGTCCATCAACTGATGAGTGGATAATGAAAGGATGATACATTAACAGAATGGAATATTATTCACCTCTTAACAAAAATGGAATTGTGAAATCCACAGGTAAATGGATGGAACTGAAAACATATCCTTAGTGAAGTAACCCAGACCCAGAAAGACAAACATCACTTGTTCTCTCTCACTAGTGGGCACCAGCTTTGAATCTTTAGATAGGTGTGTTTCAATTGGAAAATACTTAGAGATCAAGAAACTAACTAAAAAGGGACCATGGGGGTGGTTCCTGGGAGGGAAGACAGAGTGTAGGGATGTGAATGGGAAAGGGAATGGATAGGACACATTTAGTGGCATGGATAACAGAGGGTAAGTCAGAAGAAGAGTAAGGGGAGGGATATCCAACACTACAAGCCTTGTCAAAGTGTCCTATGGAAGCCTACAGTGGAAGACTGTTTCAATATATATACAACATAAAAAGGAGTTCAATACTGTTACTATATAATGGGGTTGAATCATTCAAATGGACTCCACAGACTGGCAAATGAGAACTCCAGTGCCAGGAATGCACTCCCTCTTTCAGAGTTATTGACCACAGAGGTGCCATACACCCTCAAACAGTATTGGCTGTTGCTACTGATCTTGGATATCTACTTGAACCGAAAGGTAAGACCCTATTGCTGAAAACACTGTATACCTAAGTTGTAGAACAAACAAGGAGAAATCAAGCGGGTCCTGACCTCAAAGCTTCATCTCTGCTGGCTACTTTCATAGTGTTAGAAGTTGCTATGTGTGCCACTGTAGAGAAAGGTCATCATCAGCCTTACCCATTTGTGAATCCTGGAATCTACAATAACAACTGCCTTGGCAAAGTATGTCTACTGGTCAAATAGTGGCACAAATACTATGAGAGTAACAAACCACCTTCTGATTGAATTTAAAACCTGTTTCACAACATGGAGTCCATGCCTGGCACTCTTATCAGGGCCAAGAATCCGTGGTTAGACAGGTCACAAGCCACAGGGGAGAACCTAGTATTATGATTCTGCGTTCTGATTGGATTTAAAACCTGTTTCACAACATGGAGTCCATGCCTGGCACTGTTATCAGGGCCAAGAATCTGTGGTTAGACAGGTCACAAGCCACAGGGGAGAACCTAGTATTATGATTCTGCTAAATAGACATATTATTAATCTAGCTCATAATAACTTGTTACACCCATAGATTAGTGAATGTCTCAGCTCTCATCAGAAAAGGTCCTTCTTACAGCAGATGGTAAATAACAAACCCATGATTGTTAAATGTGCAGAGAATAAGGGACTACAAAGTGCTCAGCCCTAAAGCAGATCTCACACACCCTCTCCTCCCAGTGCTCAGGGATTATTACAGAAGAGGTATTGGAATGTTTGTAAAAGCCAGACGGAGTAGATGAACACGACTAAGCTGCTGATTGACATCCCAGGGTAGTTGCATATATGAACCCATAGCACTTACGACAGCATGCACAAGAGCTGTGCGGTCCAAATGAGACAGGGACCCAGCACGGATGGGGGAGGTGGGCTGGAAGCCCCATCCCTAGCAACTGACAGATTCTTTGAGAGAGAAAGAGAGACAGAGACAGAGAGAGAAAGACAGACAGAGAAAAAGACAGACACATACAGAGACAGAGAGAAAGGGAGAGAGAAAACAGAGAGACAGAGAGAGAGAAAGACACACACAGAGAGAGAGGGGAGAGAGAGAGAGAGAGAGAGAGAGAGAGAGAGAGAGAGAGAGAGAGGCAGTTTTCCTTACTGGTGTGATACCTGGTAGCTTTACCAGACTCTAAGAGATAGACCCAATTCTAATAACACTTGGGAAACATTATATTTGAAAGGTCTTTAAAACAGACAAATGGTAAGAAAGGGCATGAAGTTCAGGTGGGATCAGTGACATGGGAATGAGAGGGGAGAAGGCGTCTGACTATGGTCAAAATACGTTGTATGAAGTTCTTGAATGAAAAAAATATTTTTAAGAGGAAAGATCAGTAAGTGGAATTTTAAACCATGTTGCACATTCTAACCCCTTAACATGGTGTGATCATTCCCTTTGATTGTTGACTTGGTTGTACTAAAGCACCCTTGTGTGCATCTGTGAGATGCTTCCAGGGAGGATTAGCTGAGGAGAGAAGACCACACTGAAAGTGGATGGATCTTCCTACTTGCTAGGGCCCTACACTGAAAACAGAGGTTACAGAAGGGCAGCTGAGGCCTGTGCTCCCTTTCTCTACTTCCTGGTCTACTGAGATGCGAGCAAGATGCCTCACACTTCACCACATTCCCCTGCCTTGATGGACGGTGCCCTCAAACCATGAGTCAAAATGAATCCTGTCTCCCCTAAGTTACGTCAGTATTTGGTCAGAGCTACTAACACATCTGGTTTGGGCCGAGCTACAGAACTAAGTGTGAGAGTCTGGGCCTTGAGTGTGGCATTTGGGAAGGATGAAGGCATGGAAAGGTGTTCATCACTTGGCTGGCTGTCCGCACAGAATGCCTGGCACCCACAGAACAAGCATCTGTCCGTCATCCTGGGTCATGACGCATAGAACCAAGCTTCTCAGGTCTCCAGTAACAGTGCCTACCCCAACAAGAAGAAAGTCTACAAAGCGAAACATGGCACAGTGCCACACAATAAACACTTGAGAATCATTGAAAACCAACCCCAGGAATCAACCAACAGGAAGAGAATGAAACACTGCAATAAAATGCAGAAGACTTAAAAACCACACAAGAGCCAGGCATGGTGGTGCACACCTTTAATCCCAGCACTTGGGAGGCAGAGGCAGGTGGATCTCTGTGAGTTCAAGTCCAGCCTGGTCTACAGAGTGAGTTCCAAGACAGCTGGGGCTACAGGGAGACCCTGTCTCAAAAAGACCAAAAAAAAAACAAAAAAAAAATACCACAAGAGCGTATATTTAGTGATAAAGAAACGTGGAGGTTTTCTCTACTGTTGTTAACTGAATGACACCATTATACCACTAAAATACACACTGATATTACAGGATAAGCTTTCCCTTTTCTTCACTGTCCTAATGTTCAAATGTTTAAAATACACTTCAGAATTACTGTGACATATCAAAAGACCCCACTGGATTTCCATTAACTGTGGTCTGGCATTGTTTATTTGTTTTGGGTTTTTAAAGCCTCTTTTCCAGTCAGTCTCTCTGATTTTCAAGCATGCTCATAGTTTTCTCTGGTGTTCAGAGTATTTACTGTGTTTCCTCTCAATGTACTCCAAGAAAGGAATGCACTCCTAGACAGTGACATCACTCACAGTGGTGTGGCAATACCTGATGCACCTGTCAGAGTCACAGGCCACAAAAACTACAGAAATTTACCGCCGCCTGTCCAAAGTACTAGTCTAATGCAGGTAATTTAAGGGAGGATAGTAAAAGAAAACATTTCAATGTCGAGTCTGAACTTGATTGATTTGCAGTGATTTTCCTTTGATTAAATGTGGAAAATATATTAATAGTTTCTGACTTAGTTCTGGTCTCTGGTTCAACTTAGATTTCTTTGCTTAACTTTACATGCTCAAAAACGGCTGGACATTCAGTAGATGTCAAATTTGGAACTATGAATTTTCTAAGATTCATATTTATTATTTTAAAATTACATGTATATGTGTGCCTATGATGGGTGTTTGTGCAGGTGCCCATGCAGTCCAGAGGAGGGCATCAGACTCCCCGAAACTGGAGTCACAGGCGGTTCTAAGTTGCTGGGGAAAAATGAACTCTTACTGCTGAGCCACCTGTCACCCCGGAACTGTGGAGTTTGATCTTTTCCCGGGCCAGTCACATGTAGTGAGTGCAGCTGTGACAATGGTAGTCTGTCCTGTGATCACAAGCAAATAAGCCAGGTGTATTAAATTCATTTTTAACATAATACAGTACCAGATATGACCTTATTACCAGTCAAAGGGCATGTGCACTGAAAACATCTACCAACTAAAACCAAATCAGAACATATCATAATACAACCTCTTATTAAAGATAGTTATGCCTTTATAGTAGGAAAATGTATGAATTATTAAATTGTAGACATTTTGTACAATTGTAGACATTGTCTACAATTTGTTTGGATTAACACGCTGTAATTTTACAGGAATCTTTTCATTGTATCTGCTACATCACTAAATCCTTTAAAGTCATTTTACTTCTGGGGTCATTGTTCACTAATGGCTGCTGTGCCCTGAGCCAGCAGTAGAATTAGATCAATTAGAAAAGGAGGAGACTGGGGGGAAGGAGGGAAGTCTCTGGAGAGGTGTCTGCACAGTGGAACACAGGTCCCAAAGTCATGGTTTGAAAGGATGGGGGAGGGGCCTTCACAGAGACTCTGGAAGCTGGTTCTGTCCTTTGCTAATCAAAGTTCTAACGTCAAATGGAGCAAAACTGAATCTGGGTCAAATGGAACTTAGTAGAAATACATCTAAAAATTTTATAAGACTCATGTTTTTCTTGGGACAGTTAATATCCATACACTGTGATGTGGGAAATACTAGTTTTCATGAAATAATGCCCCCAAACAACACAGTGGCAGAAACTGTAAGGGGCAAAAACTTAGTGTCACAAAAACAGGCAAGCTGCGGTTGGCCGGAAGATGAAGGGGAGGAGAGTGTTGTCACAAAGTGGTGGAGACAGGACGCAGAACTGGGAGGCGGCTGGGACTGAACCCGGGACGTGATTTGATGGTGGAGGAGTTATTGTGGATGAGAAAGGGCGGAATCATTCAGAAACGACTCACACCAGAAAGGACTGCTAGCAGCACACACTAGGAGCTTCTACGGTCTGCTCTTTAGTTTTGCTGACTTCCTCCCCTCCCCCACCTTCCTCTTTCTCCCTTCATCCTTAGTCCTTACCCTCCCTCCCTCCATTTCTTTCTTCCTACATCCCTCCCTTCCATCCTTTCCTTTTTTGGGTGTTGGAGGAAATATTTCTGAGGTTCGGTCTGTCATCCATCTGAAAATGCATATGATGAACTGTTCTTCTGAGACAAGGGATGAATTCTTTCATAAAGGACAAAGTAAGAGCTCCATGTGTTTCATGTAAAATACAGTAAACCCAAATGAAAGACTGACATATAAAAGAGCGAGAATAAAGTTTGTAACAACTAAACCCTGAGAGCCTGATAAAGGAGAACCTGGAAATTAAGCTTCATAAATTTAAATTTCTGTATATTTGAAAAGAATTGGGACATAAAAGCATA
The DNA here is from genome assembly GCF_000622305.1 of Nannospalax galili. Taxonomy (NCBI): domain Eukaryota; kingdom Metazoa; phylum Chordata; class Mammalia; order Rodentia; family Spalacidae; genus Nannospalax; species Nannospalax galili. The sequence continues at coordinate 264,886 of NW_008332089.1, forward strand.
AGACTCTTCAAAAACATAGCATGTTTTATGCACACATAATTATTTTCAATGGGAAAAGAGCAGAACACAAATATGTAATACAAAAAATATCTGAAAATATTTAAGCACATCAGTCATTTAAAAAGCACAAAGAGCTCTACCATTGGGCCATTTATCAAGATGACTTTAACAATAATATCAGGCATATGCAAGTCACATGGAAAATGTATAATTTTAGTACCAGGATCCAAAGATTTAGGTAACAAATGTATCTTGAAATTTGTCCTAAAGACACATTAAGGAATTAGGCAGATGTTTGACTTTCCCTCAGATTCATGAGCTGAGAAGGTTGTGTTTTTATACCATGTGTTAAAAGCCTGTTATTTGGGTCTGAGGCCTTCAACACCACAAAACACAAAGCACAAACCAAACCGCACTGAAGAAATAATGTGTAACTTCCTTTCTAACACTGTGCTAGCCGACACTGCTGCAGTGGTGTTAAGCTAGGCAAGGGGTCACGCTGGTCATACCAACGCTTGAGAAACAGGCAGGAGGATTGTGGGTTCCAGGCCTCCCGAGTACAGCACTGAGCTCCCGCCAGAAGTACACAAATGTTTGAAAATCCCCGATATAGTCTCTGTAGTAGGTGATCAGTAAAATTTTCAGACAAATGTTTTCAGAGAGAGGCTGTCTCCGTAAGAGCTGTTATGGAATGTCACATTAGTTAACAGTGTCTCTCTGGGAGCAGAATTACTAACTACCATGAAAGAACATATTTTTAACAATCATGCTGAATTTATAAATTTGAAAAATACTCTTCTTTCAAAAAGATAAGTGAACTCTGAAAATGCTGTGGCTAGAGACAGCAGCGTGCGTCCTAGGCATGCTCTCTGTTCTACGTGATGGTGAGGATCTCCTTAACATTCTGTTCTGCATGTGACCTTGGGTTGCCCCATGTGACCTTGGGTTGCCCCATGTTAACTGGAGTTGCTCTCTTTTTTATAAAAAGTTTTTAAAAATTAAAAACACTAAATCAGCCTTCTTTGTGTGCTGGAGATTGTGTGAAGGCCCAAATGAGTGACCTCAACTGGTGCTCACAGTATCCTATTAAGTAATTACTGATTCTACCTCTTGGACAGCAGGAAGGTAAGTGATTGCTCATATTCAGGTCTTTGGTCTTTGGGAAATGTGCGTGGGAAGCCCATCGATGGGAAGTGTGCGTGGGAAGCCCTCACCAGGGGATTGTCCTTCATGGGTGGAGGGCACAATTTCCCAGTAAGAGGGATGCTGTCATGGTTGGCTTCTGTTGTCAACTTGCCACACTTCAGAGCCTCAAACTGGTGCATTTACTCTATGTGATTGCCCTGTGTCCATGTTTGTGATTCATTTTTCTTGGTTGTTGGGCAGTTTAGGAGGGTCCAGCCCACTGTGGGTGGCGCCAGCCCTGGGCAGGCGGGCCTGAGTTGTATAAGGAAGCAGGCTGAGGACAGGCCAGGGGAGCAAGCCAGCGAACAGCATCCATCTGTGGTCTGTGCTTCGGGACCTACATCCAGGGTTCTGCCCTGAGCACCCTCAATGATGAACTGCTATCAGGATGTGGAAGCCAAGCAAACCCTTTCCTCCACAGGGTGGTTTTGGTCAGAGTGTTTTATCACAGCAATAGAAAGCTAACTAGGACAGTAGCCAAAGCAAATTTATCCAATGTCCAGGGAAAACGTCCTCTTCACGCGGCTCTCTGTTTTCTAGCTTATTTCTTAATGGCCCACTGTAATATCAAATTCAACTTCTCACTAAGCATATGTACTTCATATCCCAAATGCATGCTTTTGCTTATTTTTCATTCATTTGTAAATATGTATTATTTATATTTTATTTGATGTGTCTTAGCATATCGCCCGCATGTCTGTAGATGCACCCATGTCATGCAATGCCCTCAGAGGTCAGAAGAAGGCATTGGATTCCCTTGGAACTGAAGTTATGGATAGTTGTTGGCTGCCATGTAGGTATTGGAAATCAAACCGAGGACCTCTTCAGTAGTCATCCCTTCAGCCCCCCAATTATTTGTTTTTAGATATCGTCTTTGTGTGTAGCACAGTCGGCCTCAAACTTGAAATGATTCTCCTGCCTCTGTTTCCTCAATACTGGGACCACAGTTGTACACACAGCTCCAAGTGATCCCCAGAGCACATTAGAATCAGGCTGTTGAACGTCCAAATCCCCATCCTGACCACTGGCCTCCCTCCAAATCTGCTCTGCCCCACTGCTAGGTTTCACAACAGGAGTGGGTCCTCCCGAGACTGTGTTGCCCAACGTGCACAGAGAACGTTCTATACCAGGCTTGATTTTCCCTTATCTCTCTATACTCACTCTGCCACCATGTGCAACTGATTCTGCCTCTGAAATGCCGCCCAAGTGCATCCATTCCTCTAACCCTGCAAACTGCACCCTGGTCTGGATGTTATGGATGGGTGGAGGAATCTCTCGGATAACCCAGCCTCCCACAGGGTGCCAGAGGCTATAGCTGCCTTGGGGGACTTGCTCTCTGCACTGCTCCCAGGAACAGTTGCAACAAGCTTAGGCTTGGCTGGAAACCCTGGCTAGAGAGGGGTCGGGTAGCTCCCACTACTTTCCATTCCTGCCTGATGGATGGAGGACAGTCATTCACTTACCTAACTGGTCTTAGGAAGTTTTTTCCACTTTCATCTCATCAAGTTTGTTTCAGCTCGCTTCAGTTGATACTAGGTAATTGATATTTTATTGAATTATATTTTGGTTATTGCCAATTATTTCAGCAACAACCCAGGCTCATTTTCTGTCTCTCTTGCCTGTCCTTGTTTCTGATGGAATTTGTAAAGAGCTCTATTTGCTTCTGTTAGGGGATCTTTGCTGAGCACACACTGACTGGCATTACTTTTAAAACAACGGAATGGCCTGCCCGGTGGTTGGTTTCTTCCGCCCAGCCTCAGCACAGAGCAAATCAATTTCCCAAGCCTCCTCCTGGATTGCCTTGTTGGAAACCCACATCATGCTTCCTGTGTTTCTGAATCATACCTGACAGCTCCTACTGCCCAGTGATCCAAAAGCCAGCGGGGGAGGAGGCCTGGAGGAAAAGACTCTGAGCCAGGCCGTACTCTGGCCTGCAGAGGGCATGGCTGCTCTTCCTGTTCTGGGGCAGCAGGATTCCGCCAGGCTTCAGCCTCCTGCAGCCCTGCCAGGAACATCTCCGGGATACATAATTAGGCTGATTAGCCCTGATTCTAAGCATCTTTGAGTGTCCCGAACCGACAGCTGTCTTTTCTGTGAGAACAATAGAACTGCTTAGCGATGTGAATTCTGAAAAGAAAACACTAGACATCCTTCTCTGACAATCAGACTGTATCCCCATCACTCCCTAGGACTGCATGGGGAGCTCTCCAAGACCTCAGAACAAGCTGAAATAACCCACTATAAATTCCTCTGCAGACATGTTTATCTTGATGTCCTCTCTCCCCTGACCATCACAGCTGGACTTCATTTACATCAGAAATTTACCTCCCTTCTCTTCCTTGGGTCTAACTCAGCTTCTCTTTAAGGACTTGGTTGTTAAAAATTGAAATTGCCAGACATGCCGTATTTTGAATTTATACCAGAGCTCCTGATGTAAACGCTCTCTGCATGCCCGGGCACTGGAGCGAGCACGGCTCTCCCACCCTGCCTTTGGCAGATAGTTTCTTTCGCTCCTGAATTTTGTGACAAGACCCTTGTCTCTGTGGGAGCTGAGGAAAACCTGGTATAATTCACATCACCCTGGAGAGTGTGTCTCGTGGTTATATATCAGTCATGTGAAAAAGAACCCATCCCTGCCTGTGATGTGGATGCATGATGGATGGTCCCCCATCACCCACTCTTCGCGCCCCCGCAGAACTCTCTGTGGTGATCCAAATGCCGGGTTCAGGGTCCTGAGCCTCACCTGAGCCCAGGAAAACCCAGACTTTCTGGGCTCTTCAGTGTAAAGAGAGGCTGGTGGAAAGGTGGCCAATCAAGTTACTATGTGAAGAATTGTGTGTTGGTTTGTTGTCTAACCACAGCAATGAGAAAAGCTAAAATCACAATAAAAGGATCTAGTCTCCCCTCTATATGGGAACTAGAAGATGAAATCTTTGGGCATCTCAGTTTTGAGAAATATTTCTGATTTGAATCTGCCTTGTTTGTTTACTGTTCACACTGACCTTGTTCTGGACATATGCTAATCTGAGTTAGTTCCCTACATGAAGCTACACGTGCCTCTGGAACACTGCAGAGAACTTTGTGCATGGCACATAGACCCAAACAGGCTGCTTTCCACAATGAGCTTAGTGTAACTACAGTGGGCCTCAAAATTGTCACCATTCATAATGCAGTGAAATTAGTATGGAAACTCATTTCCTCTATAGGCAAACACTAGCATCTGTAATCTACATGCTCATATGTATAAGGGGCTGTAGGGAGATATTTGTGTAGCCAGTTGACATGTTGAATCTTGATCGAACCAGCAGTTCACTGTGTAAGGACCACTCAATTTTACATGAGTGTTTTGCTCAAAGAACCAGTATTCTCATTGGAATTGGAATTGGAATTTAAACATACATTGCACTGTGAGGAGGGGGTAGATTCATCAACTCTGAAACAAGATATAATCAAATTGCACCTGTTAGAAATTCAAAGCAGCTTCTTTTTGTTTTCTTGTAGTAAAAAAATTGCTGATATCTGTGTTACCTCACTCTGTATCTGTATCCTAATCATGTTTGCTTTGATTGGTATTTATATGAAATAGAGGAGTTCTCTATCTTAAATTTTATTTATGTTTCAAACTCGAGTCAGACAGTGTCTCGGAAAAGATGAGTATCCAGAGCTAGGATGTTGAAAACCATCGAATCAGGCTGTGTAGACAAGGAAGCACAGGAACACACACTCCTCTCCCTAGGATGGAGCCAAGTCTAGAGAGACCTGAATCTAGATTTCATGAGATTCGCATTACAAAATTAGAGCAGATTTATCCATAAGTGATTGCAGGATGATTTTGTCAAAGTGACGTGTGCCTAGATATAACTGATTCAAAACATCTTTTAAAAGTAAATGATTTTTGAATTTTAAAATGCCAGTAATTATTTGAGGCCAGGGCAGAAGAGGAAGAAAAGGAGGGGCAACTAACACTAAAAGCCTTTGAAAAGATTTATATGGAAGCTCAGTATAGAAGAGCCTTTCAGTATGTAAATATACAATATGAAAGAGTTTAAAAATAGCTTGTAACAGGGGTACAATGGCCCTAACAGTAAATGAAAACCCCAATACAAGCCCTCTTTTGGAGTTGTTGACCAGATGGAACTCATAGACCCTTAAACAATACTTGCTATTGACATTGCAGTTGGTTACCTATCAACTCTGGATGGTAACCCTATTGCTAAAGACCCTACATACCTGAATCATAGAATAAACAAGGAGAAATCAAGCTGGTACTGACCTTGAAGCTACGTCTCTGCTGGCTGGCCTTCATAGTACTAGCAGGTGCTACGCTATGCATGTTGCAGGCAGAGCGAGGTAGTCATCAACCTTACCTCATAACTGTGAACCCTGTGAGATATAATAGTGACTGTGTTGGCAAAAATATGTCTGTTTGTGCAATAGTGGGATGAAAAGATGGGGTCCATGTGTGATCCTGTCATCAGGGTCAAGAAGCTGTGGCTAGATAGGTCACAGGCCATAGAAGAGAACCTACTGTCATTGTACTAAAGAGACATAACATTTAATGTCTCATGAGGACCTACTGTTATACCCATAGATTAGTGCTTCTCTGGACTCTCAACAGAGAAAGTTCTTCTTGCAACAGAGAGTAATTAACACAAAGATACACAGTTGGGCAAGATGGAGAGAACAGGAGACTATGCAGTGCTCAGCCCCAAATAGGAACACCTGTATCACACTCTCTCATCCCAAAGATCAGGGATCCCTGCAGAATAGGAAGCAGAGCAATTATAAGAGCCAAACCTCATAGGGGACAGCAAGAGAACTGAGGTTTGGACATCACAGCGCAGTTACACATGTGAACCCATAGCACTTTATAACAGCATGCATAAAACATGCAAACTCAACCAGAGAGGGCCCAGCATGGATGGAAGAGGTGGGCAGGAAGCTCCATCCTTAGCTGAGGATCTATTGGCAATTAGTAGGTGCTGGATTCCTGGTGGGTTGACCAGGCTCCAAGGGATAGGCCCAAACCCAAGAGCATTTTGAAAACACAAATTAGACCCAAAGAGGCCTTTAAAAATGTAGATGACAGCGGACGATGTGAAGTTTGGAGGATTGAAGAGAGGGGAGGGACTCTGAACATGACCAAAATACACTGTATGAAATTCTTGAATTCATACAAATATTTAAAAAAGACATCATAACTTCTATTGCTTCTTTTGTGTGTATATGACGTTTGGGGGCTAGGGGGAGGTGAGTACAGGCTGTAGCAGGACCATGGAGGTCTCAGGAGATCATCAGGGGCCAGTCCTTGCCTTCCACCTTGTTTGAGGCAGGGTCTCTTTGTTGATCAGCAGTGTGCTGTGCATTGTGGGTATTTGCCCAGTGAGCATCAGAGTCTCCTGTCTCCACCTTACATCTCGCTGTAGGAATGCTGGATAACAGACACATGCTAACATGCCCTGGTTTAAAATGGGTTTTGGAGATTTCACGTCTTCATACTTGCATCATGTATTTTATCCCTGAGCCATCTCCCAACTCTGTTGTCTCATTTAAATAAGGAGATCATTATATGGAAGATGATGTAATCATAAGGTACTAAATCTCTGATAAGCAAACAAAGTCTCTGAGAAGTAATAAAGATGGCCCAGTTCCTGCAGCTTCTTGGTCCTGCAGCTTCTTGGTCTCTGGCAGAAAGGTCTTGTTTTCAGTTCCAAAAGCTCCACTTGAAATGACGTGCTTAAAGTTAAGTGGACCTGGCTGTCTCAGATTGGAGACATGACCTAACAGCATTCTCTTCTTTGTTTATATTGATCAATACAAAAATAGGAGAGAGGAACCACTAACACATCTAAAATCTAGATGCTCCCTGGGAGAATGTTAGATTTCCCTGTTCTTGCTTCCCCTCCGTGATGGACGCTTTAGTGTCAACCTGACACACCTGGGTTGAGGAGCCTCAATTGGGGAATTTCCTCTATTGGACTGGCCTGTGGCCATGTCTGTGGGGGCATCATCTTGATTGTTGAGTGATGTGGGAAGGCCCAGCCCACTGTGGATGGTGCCACCCCTGGGCAGGTGGGCCTGTGTTGCATAAGAAAGCAGGCTGAGCAGGGGCCAGGGAAGCAAGCCAGTAAGCAG
>NW_008332089.1:272834-275226 GCF_000622305.1 Nannospalax galili
GCTGAGGCTTGGCACTGTGAGAGGCCAGGAAAGGCCATAGGTGAAAGTGCAACTTCAGTTGCAGCGAAGACCCCAGAATTGAAGGGGTCATGGAGAGAAACTGAGGCTTTGCACCCCAAGAGGCAAGAAGAGGCCATTGGTGAAGGTGTAGCCTCAGTTTCAGTGGTGACCCCAGCTTTTTGGAGATGCCGGGACTGTGGGACGACCACCAAGGACTGCAGTAGATGTGGAATGAAGCTGGCCTGGGTCTGCACGACGAGCTGTTTGTGCTATGGACTGCTGAGTCAGAGAAGTGGAACTGTCAGAACCCTTTGGAGCCCAGAGATCGTGAGTAAATCCCAGATGTCTAGCCTTGAGCTACTTTGCTGGACTTTGGTTTTGCTTAGGTGTGCCCTATTCTTCCCTTTGAAATAAGACAGTACTTGTTTTGAATTTTACAGAAGCCCACAGTTAAGAGACTTTTAAAAGAGACTATGGATTTTTAAGTGTTTGGACTTTTTAAGGACTGTGGGGTTTTTAAAGTTGTACTGTCTTATGTGGTGATATTAATGCTAATATTGTGTCTTGGGGACAAGAATTGGAAAGGTTATGGTTTAATAGTGATATGTTTATGTGTCAAGTTGACAAGGGGTCAATTGTGCTGGATAGCTTTAGTGTCAACTGACACACCTGTGTTGAGGAAGCCTCAATCTGGGAATTTCTTCCATTGGTCTGGCCTGTGGCCATGTCTACAGGGCATCTTCTTGATTGCTGATGTGGGATGGCCCAGCCCATTGTGGGTGGTGCAATCCCTGGGCAGGTGGGCCTGTGTTGCATAGGAAAGCAGGCTGAGCAGGGGCCAGGGAAGCAAGCCTGTAAGCAGTGTTCCCCCAAGGCCTCTGCTCCAGCTCCTGCTTCCAGGTTCCTGCCCTGAGTTCCTACCTTGGGCTCCCTGATGAACTGTAACCTGGGAGATATAAGACAAATAAACCCTTTCCTCCCCAAGTTGGTAGTGGTCAGAGTGTTTTGTCACAGCAATGAAGAATAAACTAGGACACCTCTCTACTTGTGGAGATCTTTATCTCTTTGTGAGCATGTATATTTGTGGGATTCTTTGTGTGAATTAATGTGATTCTTTATCTTTCAATAAATGTTCTCTTGTTGCTCTCTGTGGATCTGAGACTTTTCCTGCCTTTTAATTCTGTAATTTCCTGAGAAAATGAACTCAACAGTACACCTAGATGGGTAAAGATGTAACTGCAATATATTTGGGGGCTCGTCTGGGATTCACACAGACATGTTGAGAGGCACACAGACATATTGAGATCAGTATAAACCAAACCAAAGCTGAAATAATTCACTTCTTTGTCCTGGAATAGGGACTCTCCCCTCCCCTCCATACACAATGGACAGTCCAAGGCTCATGATTTTGTCTATTTCTGCTGGCTTTTGGGAGATTTTTCAAGTTTTACTCTCCCTCTTCTCTGTGATTATCTTAGCTCTCTCTCTCTCTCTCTCTCTCTCTCTCTCTCTCTCTCTCTCTCCTTCCCTTCTTCCTTCTTTTCCTTAATATCTCCCTTTTTCCTTCCTTTCTGGGAGAAATGGGTGAGGCAGGGTGTGTAGTTTGGAGTTGATTAGTATTAATAATCTTGCCAATATCCAGGCTATAAGGTAGTCGCTAGTCATTAGGTACCTAGCCGTATCATGGTTTGAGGTTGGAAAATAGTAAGTTGGTTTATGAGAGTCCAAGAAAGGAGACATATAGGGGTAAGGTTTCGGATTGGTTGTTTCCTATCTCTAGAAATTATCTAGAACTAGCAAGTCTCCCAAATATAAAAGCATTATAAAACACAGAAAAGGGGGCCACTATATAAGAAGATCAGTGTTCTAAAAGGCAGAAGCCAGGGTGCAAGTCTGGGCTCTGCAGCTTATAAATTAGGTGGCATTTTCTAAGTGACCTAGACAACAAAAATCCTCAGCCTCCTTGTGTTCACACTAATAATAATGTATGGCCCGCCTACACAATAAACTTATTGTGCTGGCAAAAGAAAGACATGTTTATGAACAAATTTTATAAGGCTTAAAATGATTTGAAATAGGCAATTTGTGATTGGAAGTTTTATATAAAGCACCCTTCTCCCATCTGGAAAAACAATGTCTTAATCACATTTGGTTGATTTTATTCTCATTAGACAGTAAAAATAGCCTCTGTAAGGTCATGTGCTCTCTTTCAACAGTTCAAAGCAGTTTTGTTTAGGTCACTTTATGTAGTGAATGTGACCGAACCTGCATTAAAAATTATTAACAAACCATTGCCCCCTGAAGGCCATTTGACTTGGACTACCCACATCACTGATGATCTCATTGCTGTGTTCTTTGTAAAACACAGCTGAAATTTTAGATATAAACTGAG
>NW_008332089.1:275620-276805 GCF_000622305.1 Nannospalax galili
CAGCCCCCCAAAATGTTGATATCTTTAAACTTCTTGGGATCACTGAGCTCAGAGGATTACTACACCCCAGGAATTCCCTACACCACAGTCTTTCTGTCATATACCCAGTCCCAGTACTCTTCTCTCTCAATTTTCCCCTTTCTTGTTTCACCTTCTTGAATCCTTAATGGGATCATAGATATGAGAAGTTCATAGGAGACTCCAACATAGGCTTTAGTACCATGCCACAAGATGAATTACTTTTTATGTCATACTAAGGAGATAACATGACCCATGTGCCTCTAACAGTAGCCAGCTTATCAGAGGGAGCCAGCATCTTAAGGTGACTCATGTGAATTTGCAGTAGGACAGGGTTACATTTGGGAAAGCCTGTGCTTTCCCAAAAGATAGATTACCAGGTGGTAGACAAGCTTCTGCCAAATGGGCAGCCACAGCATCCAGAGGCAAAGAAGATCCTTACCAGCCTTCAGATTCCTTCAAGCATTTTGTTATCTCTTCCCAAATTCCTTTAGGTGCTATTGTTTTCTGAATTCCTCATTATCTAGATTAAAAGTGCTTTACCCAGGATTGTATATGGTAAATTAAAAGTGACCTCTCTAATTCAGGCAGCCTGGTAGCCATCTTTTAAAAGAAAATTTCTTACACTCTTCCCATGCTTGCTTCCTCTCTATATGAAGATATAGGATAAGGACGAACAGAATAAGGAGATGTACACAACAGGGAAGCTCAAGACTAAGGCATTTCTACCTTTTTGTTTTTGTTATTTTCTTCTGGTTTTTTGAGACAGGGTCTCCCTGTAGCCCCAGCTGGTCTGGAACTCACTATGTAGACCATGACAACTGACCTTGATCTTACAGCAGTCTGCCTGCCTCTGCCTCCAGAGTGCGTGTATTAAAGGCATGCGCCAGCACAGCTGAAATTTTCTACCTTTTAGTTTTGTCTTGGGCATCATACATCTATTTCCCTTGACTGATCTGGAACTTTCAAAACCCATGACTGGCTTGGAGGCCAACATCTTACTGTTATCTAATCACTTATTCAAGCTGTTGTTTGAAGTGCACTGGGGTCCTCTTCCCTGCATGAGAAAAACATGTTAATTAAGTTTACAGAAGAACCTTATTAACTTTTATGTAACTTTAGGAAAAAAGAAATTCTACAGGATCTTATCACTCTGGCTTGTCTGTT
>NW_008332089.1:277338-300738 GCF_000622305.1 Nannospalax galili
TTTACAAGAAAAATGTACTTAGTGAGTTTTGCAGATTGCCTCCACTTATAGACACAAGCTAACTAATTATGGTGTGTCCTGGGAGGCACTTATTTCTCGAGAGGTGGGCCCTGCTGCAGAGAGTTAGCCTCAGAGGGAGGAGCGTTAACACTATCTTGGCAGCAGGGGCATGGAAAAAAATTGTCCCAGTGTCTTGTGCACACGGAAATGAGAGGGGGCATTTACTGACCTGGGGGAGACCACAGGCCCATGAGGTGTAGAGGAAAGCTAATGGAGACTGTGGGTGGGGTGCAGAAGCAATCTGAAATGGTGGGCCACTGAGCCACAGAGCGGAATGGGACATGGGATGTTCACTTTTGTGGGGCGCTGGGTGTTAACCTTTGTAAGTTACTCTATTTCCCCTACCCAGGATATAAACTATGAAAAATTCAGATAAAGATGTGTTATATGGAGGAAGGGACCCTAAGAGGACTCAGGTGACTGATTGGCACAGCCGGCAGGATGGTGGCACTTGGAAGGACAAACTGCAGGAGTCTGGAAAAAGCTAGGCAGCTAATGGCAGCACTGACATGGATCATACAATGGATTATAAAATATGTTACCGAAAAGGAACCTGCCACATAGAAGCGTGGACCACAGCTGTACTGTAAATGTTGGGAAATAGCCTAGTTGTGGGTATATGAAAATTTGTTAAAGGCTAGAAAAATTTTTACAAGCCTGGGACACAAGAGAGAACCCAAAGGGGGCGTGGCCATTTTGCATAATAAGAGTTTTCCCCAAGGCAGGGGAAGCTGAAAGGCCAGGGAGGTGCTGACAGATTCAGTTGCAGAACTTGAGAGAGGGAACTAAATGGGACATTTCACTTGTATAAGATCCAAGGTCTCCAAGAAAAGACAGATAATAATGAAAAAGAAAACTACCTAAATATGAAAGTGGTCGAGGCTGCCCCTCAGATTCAACCTTTGATACAGAAAGGAAAGGAAGCCAGCAGTACTGTAGCTAGGAAATACTCCACACTGGAACTGTTAAAACTGGGAAAAACTTACAAGCAAGCAATCAAAGAGCCTGTCACCACATGGCTCATGAGGGTATGAGACATGGGAGCAAATAATATGAGTATGAGTCCTTCGGAAGCTTCACAGCTGTTATATAATCATGCATCCATCCTTGTGTTATAGACTGTTCAACCTAGGCCAATGTAGGGGTGAACAGTCCTTAATGGGATGGCTGAAGGCATTAAAGATACATGGTCATCACCAAAGGAAACTTCCATAATTAACAAATGCTTGAAGATTATAACAGAAGGACAGGTGCTACTGAGAGAACTTGGTATGAGAAAAGCAATATATAATACCCAGTTCACTGGGCCAGATAATACTGTGTTCACCAGGGATATAAACTAAAGATTAATTCACCTGGGACCTCAAGAATGGTATGGAGCTTTAAAGGTTTTGCTAAGCCCTTTAGTGAGACAGGAACTTTGTAAAGTGAGAGAGCCTTTAGCAGATCTAAGTGGCTCTGACCGACATGTAAAACATGTCTGCAGAATATCAGAACACCCTACAGGAGACATAAAAAGAATAGACAGAAGAAATGGTCCACTTGGGTTACTCGAAGGCAAATGTGGCAAGACTTATGTTGAGCCTAAATTCTCAAAGAAAAATTTGATAGAAAACAAAATTCGGTACTAAGGAGTTTCTGGAAAGCTTTAAAACCATAACAACAGTTTACAAAAGGCATTCAAAGGCTAAAAACTCTCCTGGGTGGTTAAGGATCCCCAAAGATTGAATAAGGTGCATTTCTCTCTTGATAAATTGTATCCTAGGGATGGAGGCAGTTTGTCCCACCAAGGCCTCCCCCAGAAGCCAGCTATGGTCAATGGAAAGATGACAGATATGGCTACAGTCAGGAGGCAGACCCAGGACCTGCCTGACTCAGGGAACCAAGAGGTGCAGCAGAGATAGGAGAAATCCCATGCTTCCTTAGCCCAGTGCAGGGTCAGACAACTGGAGCCAACACCTGTAAATGTATCAAGAATAAAAGAATACAAAGAAACTCCGTGTAAAATCCTCAAGTGTGAAATGCCTCCAAAGGGATAAATAAGATTGCAAAGAACTAGCAAAATTAATGCCTCTTTCCCATGCTATGGTACCTAACAAAGATCGATGGAAAAAACAGTTCATACGAACGGATAAAACCTTTCCATGCTGTGTTAGACCTTGTCTATGATTGACTTAATATATGAGGTTAACCTTCCTTCAAGTATTTTATAGATGTGAAACCAATTTGAAAGATACCTGAAGAAAAGAAAGAAGGCCAACCATAGCTGTAAGATTCTTGGGAGTTTTATGGTTGGGTAAGATACAAACAGAGGCTCCAAAACTATAAAACTGTTAAGAAAATCTACAGTACTGGGTGTGGATTGCCCCTCTAAGAACTGTTGGTCAGAGAGAGATCCTAAAGGATACTAGAGATCCTCAAATTCACCAAGGCTATTGCCACTAATGTTGGTTATACACTAGAAAGGTCGGTAAGGCCATGTTGCTGAAGACACTGCATGTTGTGAGTGCAGGAGAAGAAGAGATGGAGCTGAGACTAAGCCAAAAACTCCATGCCACTGGATGGATGATGTTCATAGTGCCAGAAGGCGCTATGCAGATGGTTGGGGAAGAAAGGATACCCTATGATTCTACTCAATAACAGACCTTGCCGGCTGCACACTATGGACATGCCAAGCAATGCCTGCAAGTGCAATAATGGCTCGACTAACATACATAAAACTGACAAATTTCTAATTGGGTAAGACCCGCTCCTTGGGGTGGAACTCACATCTGGTGCTGTAGATCAGACCAACCCCCTGTGTTGAGAAAGGCTACAGGCCCTAGCAGGGAAGCCATTAGAAGTATACTGCTTAATGAATAGAGTACACCTACTGGGACATCCTCTAGGCATTTGTATTTACATTCATGTTTGCTTAAATGTGTCTACTTACTTCCATTTGTCTTATAGTAGAAGAAACAACAATGAGATAGATCAATGGCCATGGCTTGAAGATGAATAATGGGGAGGCCCAAGAAGTCATTATCTCTCCATGATGCAAGAGAGATCGCCCTACAGCTGTCACTCCCTCCAAGGTTCAGAGACTTTGGCAGATTGGAGGAAAGATTGTGAGAGCCAGAAGAAGGGGTGGAGTGTGCCCTGAGGGGCACTTACTCCTCCGAGGGGCAGGGCCTGCTGGGGAGAATTGGCTGTGAAGAGTTAGCTACTGAGAGGGAGCCATGGAGAGTTAGCAGCAGAGGGAAGAGCAGCAGGGGTTCAGAAAAAAATGGCCCCGGTGTCTTGTCCTAGTGGATGCGAGAGGTGGCATTTACTGACCTGGGGCGAGACCGCAGGCCTACGAGGTGGGGACAAAAGCTAACAGAGACTGTGGGTGGGGCAGGGAAGCAATCTGGAACAGTGGGCTACTGAGCCACAAAGCGGAACAGGGCACCGGGTGCTTATCTTTTGTGGGGCGCCAGGTGTTTGCCTTTTTAAGTTACTCTATTTCCCCTACCCAGGATATAAACCATGAAAAATTCAGATAAAGATGTGTTATTCAGTTTGTCTAATAGTGCTGGAAGCAAGGGACCCTAAGAGAACTTGTGCGGCATATGATTATAAACTTTCAAACAGTTGGTCACCCCAAATTTAGTGAAGAAGAATCTCAAGTCAGACATGGGCAAAGGCAAATACTTCTGTCACTTTGATCCTGTTTGATCATGAGTGAACACTACTGTGCACCCATGACTTTTTGAGGTTAAAGATAACAGAGTGGTCATTCAAAATGAAAAATTCTGTGTTTGATAACACTGTAAAGGAAAATAAAAGATGCCTGTGCAGTGTAACACTTGGTCCCTTCCTTCTTCTCTGATTCTTCAAAAAGTGACCTTTTGTTATCTTCAGTTTTATAGAGAAACAATGCCTTTGGTATATACATTGCATTATAAATTGTGAGGTGCTGTTTGAGCTCCCCGAGAATCTGGCTCTGGAGATGGGATTTGGCCTTCCCAATTCAGACTCAAGCAGGTTTGTCTCAAAAGTGTTCTGCAGTTTTTCTCCTGGGGCAGGCTGGCCCCCTGACTCTGTGCCAATAAAAAAGTAGAACAGCAAAACAGCTCAAGGGTAAAAGCATTGTGCCCTTGAGAACAGCCAAAGGGCAAACTAATTCCAGCCAAAGTTACTATTGCTTATCTCATGATATAAAAATGTCCACACCAAAAGCAGCAAATGAGATGTTCTGTTTTGCCACAGTGACTAGAAAAATAATTAAACACACATTAATGCAAATGTATAGCGAGCACCAAGATTTATTTAAGTACTTAATGGATGAACCAACAGGATAGATCAAAGAAAATATCCTCAGTAAGTAACTCCAGCATCACAGTTATAACAGGATTTCCTCATTTGATATCTGCTGAATGTTGTAAACATTAATTTGATGATGTTTTGCTATGGATCTGCTGCCTCTCTCTATAAGCTATTTACACTCACTCAAAATAAAAAGCATGACTAGGATAGACCATTTTCTGGATTATACAAACTGCAAAATAAAGGGAAAAACTCTGGAGCCCATAAGTGAGGATTATCAGAGTCATGAGTTCATTTTTTCTCCTGTTATCTAAAACTGCATTACAGGACTAATATGCTTCTGTGTGTAATTTTTATGCCCTTTCTTACTGGAAGGGAGTATTCTCTAACACCAAGGTCATTACAATATAATTTTTCCAACAGTCTATTAAAAATCTAAAGTTTCTTCTCAGATATTACGAGACCACAAGAAAAAAATGTAAGTGTCCAAAATGTAGTGTTTTGTTTGGGACTTACAAAAATAATCTTTGTGATTAAAAATATATGCACAAGTAGTGCCAATTCACTACAATGTACCATGTATATAATTTGGATTCAGCTTTCTTTTAATAAATGGTACTCTTCATCACTGTCTTCTAATCCCAACAACTGTCATCTTCATGACATCAAATGTACCTATGTGTAAAATTTGTTTATGTTCTTTTGTCTCATGTATTAACAAAGAAAGAGTGGGCTGGAGTGATGGCTCAGTGGTTAAGAGCACTGAATTCTCTTACAAAGGGCTGTGGTTCAATTCCTAACACCAACATGGCAGCTAATAAACATTGATAATTCCAGTTCCAGGGAATCCAACAGCATCTTCTGACCTCCATGGGCATTGCATGACAGAGGTGCACTTACACACATGCAGGCAATACACTCATAGACATAAAATAAAAATACAATATTTTAGCAAAGAAAGAAACAGTAAGTCCATTTGAGAGAGAATGTTAAACTTATCTAAGACTGGAAATATTTTAATAAAGAATGATTTATGGCTGAATATTAAAATGGCTGGACATTTCCAAAATGTAAGAGAAAGAACTGAAAATTTATGTAAGTGATGAAGAACGGAATAATTTCATGGTAATAAGAAAGAAACAGTAAGTAGATAAGAGGTTAAAAATATATAAGAATAGAAGCATTCTTTTTAGTAAAAAGTGATTTATATATGAAGATTTAGATGGCTGGATATTTCCATATATTTCCATAATAAAAAAGAAACCTGAAAATCTATGTGAATTTTGAAGGTCTGAGTAGGTTTCTTAAGGTAGTAAAAGATGAGATTTAAGTATGCAATATAAGTGATCTTACAATTTCTAAGGTCACAGTTCAGTCAAACTTCTGCTTAAAATAATATTATTTGATTTATTTTTGTTAACAATTGTAATGGCTGAATTCAAAGAACAAATATGTGTCTAAGGTTTGTGTTTAAAAGTTTGCTTTTTTTTTTTTTTTTTGTTTTTTTGAGACAGGGTCTCCCTGTAGCCTCAGCTGGTCTGGAACTCACTATGTACACCAGGCTGGCCTTGAACTCACAGAGATCCGCCTGCCTCTGCCTCCCGAGTGCTGGGATTAAAGGTGTACGCCATCACTCCTGGCAAAAGTTTGCTTTTTACTCAAGCTATATTTAAGTATCACACAGTAATTTAAAGTACCAGTCTGATGTAACTAACCTTTTTGGCACTCATTAACCATACTTAGAGACTTCTAATAATGTGATAGAGGGACATAAAGGACACTATTTTTCACTTTCCCTGTAGGATCAACTATGTCAGAGGATTATGGGACACCTCTCTAAATACATATAACTACGGTTATAACCTGTTCTCTTGTTCAGGCTGGCCCTGGAGACCTTACTGGATGGACTGTAACCAGTGTCCAGTCTACAAAGAGGAGGATCAACATGGAACAAAGATTTCCTCAGTGCTTCCAGAGCGATGGACAAGTAACGCCTTGGGCTTATCCTCACATAGATGAAGTAGCTGATAAAAGCAAGGTTTAAAGTGCCAAAGGCTCCTTCCAAGCCCATATGACTCCTGAGGACCAGACTCTCAACTGACCCAGAGACAACAAAAAGAAAGTGGTTGATTTTGGACACATGCATAGTTTTAAACATCCCATGGAAAGTAAAACCTAAAATTAAAATGAATGGTACAATTATTTGACTGTCTGAAGGACTAATCTTTGGCCATTAGGCTTAGCCATAAGAGTTTTTTAGACAATTGTGTCTCACTAATGATTTTCTTCTTGTTGAGGGAAATACTACCCAAATATTGGGCTTCAGACCTTGGCTCAATCCAACACCACAACATCTTCTCATAGCCAACTCATGCCCGCAGCTAAGAGGGACAGGTCTACTGTTGTTTTAATATAAATGTTAAATGATAGCTGTTTCTTCTCTTTATCCTTTCTAGAGAAACTCACACTGTGATTCTAGCCACTCCAACAGCCATCAAAATGCCTGAAAGCACATCCAAATTTCATCAACCTTGAGGCCAACCTTGGAGACCAACAGGAAAAGGAAGAGCCCAGTAGACAGATGTTTTTGGAGTTCATGAAGAGATTCTAGGGGATAAATTTGGACATTAAAAAACCCTCTGTTCTATAGCAGTCTATGGTTCAGAAGGAATGTTAATTAACTCTGAACTGTCAGGAAGGAAGCTTCCTCATGCAACAAATGTAGATTTACCCAAAAGCCACAACTGGCAATAGGGCAGAGAGTATCAAACTATCAATTGCTTGTTCCCGAATAGGACACCTATATCAAACCGCTTCTACCCAGAGCTCAGTGACCATTGTAGAAAAACTCACAGAAAGATTGTAATAGTCAGAGGTGATAGATGACCACGAGGAAACAGAGTTTTCCAGACAGCTTGGAAGTTGCTCGTATGAACTTACAGCAATGGTAACAGCATGCATAGGACCTGTGCAAACACAAGCTAGACAAAAACCCAGCATAGAAGTAGGGAACTGGGTGAAAAGCCTCGACCTTATCTGAGGAACTATGGACAACTCTTGACTGTTGGGAGAGGGATAGCTGGTTTTCTCTGAGAATGTGGAACTAGATAGGTTAACTGGGCTTCTGTGGACGGACTCACACCAAAGGACATCTGATTGACTTGATAGGCTTAAACATATAAACCAGAGTACATGAAATCTAGTGGAGGGCTCTAAGAGGGGTGCAAGTAATGGAGGGTTGTCTCCATTGGCCACTTTTCTGTTGCTGTGATAAAATATCCTAATCAAGGCAACTTATGGAAGGAAGAGTTGTCTTAGGATTCCCGAGAGTTGAGAGCCCACCATGGTGGCTGGGGAGGCGTGGTGACAGGAGGTGCCCTGAGAAGAAAGCTCAGTGTTCACATCTTCAAGTAGGTACATGAAATGGAGAAACTGGAAATCTGGCCAGGCGTAAGAACTCTCAAATCCTGGCCCCAGTGACGTGCTTCCAGCATGAACAAACCTTCTAAATGTTCCGTGACCCTCTCTGCACAACATTGTGAACTGGGGACCAAGGGTCCAAATACTTGGAGCATATGGGAGACACTCATTCAAACCACCACATGTTCTAAGTATGATGAAAATATATTGCATGCAATTTGCAAAAATTGAATAAAATAGAAAAAAATCCTCTATCTTGGGTTCTCCTGGCTCCCTGCCTATACTTTTAACACTAATAACTTGCTTTACTCCTCCCTCATGTCTCTCCAAATGCCAACTGAGAACTTCCCTTCCTCCCTATAACTATACATTAAATAATTTTGGAGACCCTTAATTAGACCCACTGAGGGGGTATACCCTGATTGCCACACCCAGTGCCCCCCTTTAGCTGGAAGAAGCCAGACCTGACCAATGACCCAATCCCATAAAGGCAGTTTGGGTAACCTCTTCAGAGCGGGGATTGATGGAAGCAGAAAATAGAAATTGGAAGACAGTTCAGGGCAAGGTCTCCAAGCACAGAAACAGCAGCTACACCACGACAGTCCACACATTGGATTCTTGGTTTCTGGCCCCCCTCAAAACTTGTAGAAACTTTACCTCTTTGTGTGTGTGTGTGTGTGTGTGTGTGTGTGTGTGTGTGATTCTTTATGTATATAGGTGTGGTTTTTATCTTTCAATAATGGTTGTTTTCTTGTTGCACGCTGGTGGTCTGAGATTTTCCCTGTGCTTTAATTCTTTAATTGGCAGAGAAAATGAATCCCGGGACTGATAAAGATGGCAACAGAAATGTAGCAGGGTATGAACAAATATCTTACTGTTTTAAACATAATTGTCAATGAAGACACGGATGGGAGAAAACGTGTTTTGACTGGTTCTGCCATCAAGTGAATCAGTGAGCCCTCCTCTACTTTATGATGGTGCTTTTACTTGTTACCAACTAGTTAGGGTAAAATGAGATAATCTCTTAGTGTGTTGTTGTATTTTTAAGTGAATTATACTTTGTGTAATTTTCAGTCAATGGATTACAGAAGTCCAGACAATGATCTGTCTTCTTGACTCTTCCTGTTCCGGGTCCTTCTTCATTGATTCATCATCTTGGGCATGGAGGACATTCTCTGCAGTTTCTCTGGTGCAGAATTCTAAAAATCAGCAAGCATTCTACGAAAATGTATCCTTGCTTGGAACCAGCTTTTCTAGCTTTTAAAAGTCATGGTTTATTTTTTCTGTCCCAAACCATCTCAGTGTTATGACAGTAAAGAACCTGGAAAGAAGCACTTTTTATGACAGACTGGGAAACGGGAAATGCAGATGGCTTTGGGCGGGAGCCTGTTCTAGTCTGCTCTGATAACACCTGAGCCCAGCATCAGCCTGCCATCTGTGTCTATGCTGGGGGGTGACTGACCTGAGGAGGGACACAGCATCAGTCAATACATCGTGGCTGAGCTCTAACTTTAGGATAGACCAAAATTCTCATTATTTACTTAGTTCATTGGTCTCATCCTCCCAGATCAATATCTCGCGCCTTCTCAAAAATCTCAACATCGCTGAGCTAACTTTATTCTCAGCCACCTTGCTTCCTAGTCTATTGAGAAAGTCAACTAGAAAGCAAAGGCCTTCTACTGCTTTTCCTGTATAGCCCACCTCACACTTGCCCAAGCCACCTTTGTGCTCTAACTGGGGTCACACTGTGTTCCTGGGTGTAGGCAGGTCACCCCCTTGGTGCCCTAAGTCCTCGGACCCCTTGTCTGCTCAAGGTCATTCTATCAGTTTTCATTATTACCCCTCCTGTATAACCAGTTGTTCCAATTCTCTGGATGTTCATGTCTGTGTCCTCTCTCAATTTAAAAGAATATCGACCTGAAACCCACTTGACTTCTGTCACTTTTTTACTGTTCTCATTTTCTTCCTTATAGTGCTGGGACCATGTGCTTCCTGATCCCTCTGCTCCCAGCAGCTTTGACACTCCATTAACGTGATGCATGTGTATAACCCTAATGAACATCCTCATCTGCCTCCTGCTGAATTTGGCTTTCTTGACACCAGAGACCCCAGTTCCCTTGGGGACTGCCTTCTCAGTCCTGCCTCTAACCCTCACCAGTTACAAAACTTCTATTATGCGTCAGTTGTTTCCCTGTCCTGATATTTTCTGATCCCATGGAGCTGTACTGCACTCAAATTTCTGTTTCCAACATGGATCTCTTTAGAACACTCCAGCGTTATAGAGACAGAGGCCTTTACAACATCACATTTTCATTTTCAATGCAAATACCACTTTCCTTATTACTTTTGTTAGTACAGTTATTCCTCCGTATCTGTGAGTTCTGCATCCACATCAAGCAGACACAGATCAAAAGTATTTTAACAATACTGTGTGTGAATATAACCAGCCCTTTGTGTCTGTGTAGCCATCATTATTCACACAGCACTTATATAAAAGTATATATTTTGGAAAGATACGTATAGATTATACACAAATTTTGTTCCATGTCATAGAGGACCCTGGGCACCTTCAGATGTGGAGAGCCAGAGGGGCTCCAGAAACCCATCCCCCTTTGCTGCAGAGATGACTATATTATTTTTGACAAATCATACATGGCGTACAGTATGGAGTGGAGTGATGTTTTGATATGTGTGTGTAATATGGAATGATTAAATCAGGCTAATTAGAATATCCATCTTCTTGATAACCTATAATTTTTAGTGAGACAATTGAAATACACTTTATTATTACTTGGAAGTATGCAATTGTGTCATTAACTGTGGCTGCTCTGCTACGCCATAAAGCTCAAAGCATTCCTCCTGTGTATGTGGGACTTTGTACCTTTGATGAAGACACTTCCTGTACTAACTGTACTTAGCCTTTTCACCCATAGGTAACCACCAACCAATTATCTACCTCTGTGCATTGAACTTTATAAAATTCTCTAGTAGATGAAGGAGGGAACATAAGCCAGGGAACGTAAGCTTCCAGGGTAGCTGGTAAAGGGGAGGGCATGAAGTCCCCTCCACAGATTCTAAGAGAAGCCAAACCAAGCTGAGACCTTGTGACTTTAGCCTAGTGAAACTGTTTTGGGAGTCTGGCTTCTAAGACCATCAGATGATGTGGACTGAGAGCTGCACTAATCTATGGGTATAGCGATACAAATGTAAACGGCAGTTTGATACTACATCCATGAAGCAAAATAATAGTACTAGGCTCACCCTTGGGGTCTGGGAGCTCCCCAAACATGGGGAGATTTATAATATCAGGCACGCATTTCCTCTTGTGGAATGGGCCTTAAAAGTCACTTTTTTTCTTAACTGAAACATTTATAGCATTTTAGTCTTCATTTTTATGACCATGACTATAATTTCCACCTGTAAATGAGCACTAACAAACCTGGATCTTGACCCTTGAGTTTTCTCTAAAGTTCAGGAGTAGATGTTTTTCCATCACTAATTGAGCCTTGAATACCCACACCACTGAAACACATTCCGTTTACATCTGTCAGTTCAAGACACTATTGAACAAATCTTTTTAATGTGCCAGGATCTGCTGAGGGTGTTGAAATGTCCTATCAGTGGAGTGCTGTGGTAATTTATATTTCAGAAGAATTACTCCGATAGCACTGGGTGAAAGTGCAGGTTGAATGTAATGGCTGAGCCCAAGCGATGGTCAATATGGTAGTTTTTGCAGAAACCCCACAGGGAATAAGTAGCTCCTAACTGAAACACCGGTGGTATGGATTCTGGAAGTTGACCAGGCTTGAAAAGTGCCAAAGAAATGAGATATGCAGGTTTAATGTCCAGTCCTGCAGATGGGAAATGAAAACCACTCACAGGATGGCTGGGCCAGTGTACAGTTCACGATATTAGCTGTGATGGCAAATGCAGACGGAACTTGTTTAGAGAATATATGGCAAGCAATTTTGGCAGGGTGATTTGATGCCTCTCTGGAACGTGTAGAGTGATCCACTGATGTTCACTGTGTGGGTAAGTGATGGAGCTTTCTAATTTTTTGAGGTGCTGCTGGGCTAATGTGTTAGCAAAGCTTTAGATCTGATGAGTAGAGGAGGCATTTCCCTCCATCACACTGAAACCCCTGGGTATTAGAGAATAAAATGGAGAGATGGCCTCATCCTTCTGAGTGATTCGCTAAGACATGCTTAGATCTCAGTACCGGGATTTCATCTCTCTGGTTAGTGAAGAGACTTAAACATCAACAGTCCCAAAGGGCCTTTCCACAACCCTGATAAGCACTGAGATAACTGCCCACCATGAAATATTGCAAATAGAACTATCACATCATAATGAAAAAAAATTTGTCATATATTGATTTTCCGGCTGCCACTGGATCTTCATTAACACAGATTGTGGATACTTTTTCTGAAATTTCATACCTTTTTCCAGGCAAAATGTGCTTAGTGAGGGGATATGACAGATCGGTTATGACAAGCACTGTCTTGCAATTATTGTGTGTCTCTGACACTGACATTCTCTAATTCATGCCCACGACAGCTCTGTGTATGTAGAATCATTATCAATTATTTCATAGAGGAGAAAATTAAATCAATGATGGCAGTGACAGTCAAAGCAGAGAGTCTGTTGCAAAGCCAGAAGAGTCAAGTTCAAATAGAAACTGGAGCATGTTTGCTTCACCTCTTTGAGCCCATATTTACTCATTAATATTATCTACCAAAAAGAAATACAGTAAAAACTATGTTGCTGATGTGACTGATAAGTAGTTGGGGTCTACTCTTTGACAAAAGCTAGCTCACATTTCCTTCACGCCATTTGCACTGTTCCAAGGCTTACACATGATGCTGGGCTACAATGAATAGACAGTCTCCTCTTTGTGTGTCTTATAACACCACATGTCCTAAGGTTTATAGAAAAAAAATGGGAGGAGGCCCAAGACAGTAATGGGAATATTTAGGAACTGGAAGATGATGCTAGTTTCCTGGTGCTTTGGAATTTTTAATTTTTAAAAGTACTTCATTTACTTTTCATACAAATGTTTTGATCAAATCCAATCCCATTCCCTCACCTCTAACTCTCCCCTATCCCCACACCACTTTTCACTTCCAAATTCATGTGCTCTCACTTTAAAAAAGATTATATTGATTCATTGAGAATTTCTTACAATTTTCAGACACCTCCTCCAGCTCTGCCTCCTACTTTCCCCTCCCTGATTTTAAGTCCTCTATCACTATTCTTCTTTTTCTAAAGGACTATGGAGGGACTGGAGAGAGAACTCAGTGGTTAAGAGCACTGACTGCTCTTGCAGAGTACCCAGGTTCGGTTCCCAGCACCTACATGGTGGCTAACAGCGGATCATAACTTCAGTTACAGGGGATCCAATGCCCTCGTCTGTCCTCTGCCAGCACTATGCAACATGGATGTTCTTACACACATGTAGGCATAATACTCATACAGATCATATAAGAATAAATAAATTAACTAACTGAAGGATTATCCAATTTGTGTTCTCCACACTCTCTGCTTCTCTCAACTATCATTAGAGAAGCTTCTGGTAGTATATTAGTTGCTTTTCTGTTGCTGTGATAAAACACCATGATCAAGGAAGAGTTTATTTAAGCTTACAATTCCAGAGGAATCAGAGTCCATCATAGTGGAGCAGAAAGAGGAATGTTCATGTCTTCAAGCAGGCACAGGAATCAGAGCACTACTGGAAATCTGGCAAGGCTTAGGAACCCTCAAAGGCTGCCCCCAGTGTCATGCTTCCCCCAGCATGGCCACACATTCTAAGACATCCCCAAACAGCACCACTCAGGGACAAACTGTCCAAACCCTTGAAGCCTATGGGAGACATTCTCATTCAAACCATCACTTTCCAGTCTTTGGAAGCCACAGGCTCATGACCATATAAAAGGCAAAAATGCATTTATTCCACATTCCAAAGCCCCCATAGTCTTTACCATGGTCTCAATACTATTCAAAAGTCCACAGTTCAAAGTCTCTTCTGAAACTCAGGGAAATTTCTTAACTGTAAGCTCCTGTGAAATCAAAAGATAAATTACATACGCCCAACATACAGTGGAACCGAATACACATTACCATTCCAAAAGGGAGGAATGGAGGCATAGTGAGGAAACACTGGACCAAAACAAGACCAAAAACCAGTGGGGAAAATACCAAATCCAGTAGCTTCACGTCCAACTTCTGGGACTTTACTTCCAAGGGCTTAGATGGCTCAGCCTCTCCAGCCTTGCTGCGTGCAACACGCATCTCTCTCGTACTGGTATGACTCCCTGTGTGCAGCTTTCTTTATCAGATGTCTCACAGCTCTAGCATCTCCAACCTTGCTAGGGTCACTACTGCTGGCCAGACTTCACCGTCACAACTTCAAGCAATGGCCTAACAGGACCTTCTTCATGCGGAGACATCTCTGCTGCATGCTGCAAGCTTCCTGGCTTCAGCTGCTCCTGAAAGGGTATAAGTCCTCTCTTGCGCCTTTCATGCCTTTAAAACCAGCACCATGTGAATGACACTACCAAGTTCGTCTGCCACCCTTAGGTGGTCTCTGGCCAGTTCCAGTCCCATCTGCATCATCAGAACGTTTCTGTGCTGTGGTTTTCTACTAGTAGAAAACCCCTCAGGCATTTCCCTTTCACAAATTGTAGGCTCATCTGGGTGTGTTCTTGCCCTGAAGTTGCTCTTTCCATTCTTTACCTTTGACTCTCTAAACCTCTCCTTCTAATCTCCTTATCTAAGGGAACCTCTCTTTCAGCACATGGGTTGGCTCTAACATTAATCTTCCTAGTGCTCTTTTTCAATCCAGTCTGTACATTCTGCATTTCTTTCTGCCCTATTTGCTCTTTCGGATTGTAGATCTGTATAATATTCACCCATAATAGCCATACCATCATTGCTGCATTAGGCGATCTTGAAATTTCCTCCACCAAAGAAATTAGCCCATTGCTTTTCAACTTAGGTGCAGGCAAGCTCTTAGACTATGGGTAGACAGCAGCCAGACTGCCAAAAAATCCCAGTTGCTGTTTAAGTCCTTATTTACCTCTGGAACTACTTTGCTTTCAGTGCTACTTTCTTTAAGTTCCTACTGGAATGGCCCATTAAACTGTGCCTACAGCATTAAACTACTTTCCTATTCCAAACTTCCAAAAACCCACACGGGCAGGTTCTTCACAGCCAACAACCCATCCTCTGCTGTCATCATCTGCATTAGTTTTCTGTTGCTGTGATAAAACACTGTGAACAACTGTACTTATAAAAGGAGTTTATTTGAGCTTACAGTTCCAGACGAGAGTCCACCACAGTGGGGAGGCATGGCAGCAAAGGTGGCCAGAGCAGAAGGGGAACTCACATCTTCAAGCAGTCCTAGGAAGCAGAGCACAGCTCAAAATCTGGCAAGATTTAAGAACCCTCAAAGCCTGCCCCCAGTGACATGCTTCCTTCAGCAAGTCCACGCCTCCCAAGACTCCCCAAAATAGTGCCATCAACAGAGAACAGTGACCAATACTTGGATCCTATGGGGGACATTCTCATTCAAACCACCACAATTAGCAGATAGTAATTAACATAGAGACAACAGGTCAACGTGCAGAGAATAAGAGACTGTAGAGTGCGTACTCCTTTCTTTTTTAATACTGACTGAATCCATTTAGTGCTGCCTCTGTGTGTGGGTAAGGGACCATCTGCTGACCACGGTTAGCCTCTCACAAACCTGCATCACATCCCTGAGAAAAGTGACCCCCCTTCCCCAGCAACCATCAGTTGCTAATAGCTGCTCAGCAGGTGGTAGAGCTCCAGGAGCCCTGGCCCCATCCATGTTGGGTTTTATCTGGCTTGTTCTTGTGAGGGTCCTGTGCATGCAGTAATGACTTCTTTGAGTTCATGTGTGCAACTGTTGTGTCATGTCCAACAAGCACTGTTTCACTACAATAGTTTTTCCATCTTTTGTTCAATTTTTGTGCTTTTCATAAAATTTATATTGATGGTATTTAGATCTCCTCCCTTTCTTCACCTCCCCCACTGCCCCCAGTTTAATATTCTCTCTCTCTCTCTCTCCATATACATATATATGCCTATAGGATCTGATATGTGTCCCCAAATGCCCTTCAGTGTGGGTCCATTCACTGGGCACACCCCTCCCTTTAAGACATTGTTGTTCTCTGTCTTTTCCCATCCCAGCAGCCGTCAATTGTGAAAAGTTCCTTAGGTTGGGTTGGGATTTCTTACCTACTTCCCCATGTTTATGTTGGAATTTTGTCTGGTTTGAGTTTGCATATGACTTGTGCATGCTGTCACCATTGTGAATTCATACGAATAAGTGACCAGTGTTCTGTCAGACTCTGTAACCTTGTGGCCAACCGTCCCTCCAGATATTACATTCTTTCTGCCTCTCTTCCACAATGATCCCTGAGCCTTGGGAGGCAGAAGTTTGATACAAGTGTCCTATTCAGTGATAAGCACTCTGAAGACTCTTGTTCTCTGCACTTTGACTAATTGTTGGTTTCTGTGTTAATCACCATTTGCTGTATAAGGAAACTTGTCTGGTGAGGGTTAAGAGATGCGTTCATCCTGAGGTTGCATTGAAGATACATTGTTTAATGGGTTAAGTACCTCAGAGACATTTATCTATAATGGACAGCCCAAATTCTTGCTGAGTATGTCCAGGGGAGATCTTTGGCTCCCTCAAACTAAAACACATTTGTGGATGACAATCAGTTATTTGAAAACATTTTAGGGAACTAAGTTTCCTGGAAGCCCCAAACATGTACTCAGGCATTTGATTGCCAGAAACCCTCAAGAGTCTTGAAGGAAAACCTGCTTATCTAGGAATCCAGGGACAATCTGAGAAATAAAATGTTCTGAGTAAAATTACTTCCTGGTTTATGCTGCTTGCTTAGAAAAGATGTTATCTCAGAAGACATGGAAGAGAGGTGTTGAATGGAGAGGAAAACAGTCTTAAGGAAACAAGAAAGCAATTCTAGGACCTTCTTAGACATTGTGTCCTGGGACAAAGATTTTGGTGAGCAACATGTGTGCTGACCCAGGAGAGACAGCAAGTGTGGTCCTCCAAAAGACAGGGAAGGCCAGGGAGGTGGTACACTCCTTTAATTCCAGGACTCAGGAGGCAAATGCAGGGGGATCTCTGTGAGATAAAGACCAGCCTGGTCTACATAGTGAGTTCCAGGCCAGATGGGCTAGAGGGAGACCCTGTCTCAAACAAACAAAAACAAAATATAACAATAACAGTAAATGTGGAGGATCCCAGAGCCATTTTTGTAACTACCCTCTACAGAATTCAATGTTCTGTCCCCTAGTCAGTCAATCAGACACTGATCTGGGAAGTTCTAGGAGGAGTTCTGACAGATGTCACCCAAGTCCCCAGTTAGATGATTTGCTTTAGGAAGATGATCTAGATGGGGCAGGGAAGATGAAGAACTCAAGAGAGGCAGTATTTCACCAAATTGTCCCCTTCCCCTTCTTGGGAGACCCACACCCATCCCCTCCCCAGGGCCCCAGGGTTGACAAACCGACATAAGACATTCTATTTTGATTTTGTGTAGTTTGTATGATGTTTGGAAGGGGGTGACTTGCAAAGACAGATTCTTGCTGGGTTTTCCTTTATGACATTTGGAATGCACTCACCGTCTGCCTCCCCCACAACCTTCCTTGCTTGCTGTTTGCCTTTGCTCAATAAGGCAGCAGCTCCACTCCTATTTCCCATTGTGCTCTGAGTGGCCCATGCTCTCCCTGGATCAACTACAGCTTTTTGGAGGAAGGTCTGGATTATATTCCACCCCTTCCTCCGGCTCTCACAAACTTTCTGCCACCTCTTCCGCAAGGGTCCCTGAGCCTTGGAGGGGGTGTGGAAGCAGCTCCACTCCTATTTCCCATTGTGTTCTGAGTGGTCCATGCTCTCCCTGGATCAACTACAGCTTTTTGGAGGAAGGTCTGGATTCTATTCCACCCCTTCCTCCGGCTCTCACAAACTTTCTGCCACCTCTTCTGCAAGGGTCCCTGAGCCTTGGAGGGGGTGACAGATGCAGGGCAATCACTCTTGTATCATGGTGAGATATTGACCTCTTGGGCCTCCTCATCATTTATCTTCAACATTTGACCACTGATCTATCTCAGTGGCATTTCCCCTACTATAAAGACAAATGGAAGGAAGTAGACACATCTAAATAAACACGGATGTAAATACAAATGCCTTGAAGATATCCCAGTATGTACCATATTCATTAAACAGTCAACTTGCAATAGCTTCCCCACTGGGGCCTGTAGCCTTCTCTGACACAGGGGGTTGGCCTGGCCTATAGCACCAAATGTGTGTTCCACCCCTAGAATCGGGCCTTATCCAATTAGAAATTTTTCAGGTATACATATGTTAGTTGAGCCATTATTGTATTTGCATGCATTGTTGGCAAAGCCATAGTGTGCAGCATGTGAGGTCCATCATTGAGCAGAATCATAGGGGATCCTTTCTCCCCAATCATCTGCATAGCGCCTTGTGGCAGTGTGAAAGCCATCTATCCAGTGGCATGGAGTTTTTGGCTTAGTCTCAGCTCCATCTCTTTTTCTCCCACACTCACATCATGCAGTGTCTTCAGCAACATGGCCTTACTGACCAACCAACATTAGTGGCAATTGCCTTGGTTAATTTGATGACATCTAGGATTTCTCTGACCAGCAGCTCATAAGAAGCAACCCACCTCTGGTACTGTAGTTTTTTCTTAACAGTTGTACAGTTTGGGGAGCCTTTGTTTTTATTTTTATACAGGATTAGTTGTTGTAGGCTTTTACTAACCATTTTGGTGGGTATTACCTGTGTCTTATCCAACCATAAAACACCCAAGAATCTTACAGCTGTAGCTGGCCTTTGTTTCTTCAGGTGTACTTGATATCTTTCAAATGGGTCTCACATCGGTAAAACACTCAAAGGTTAACATCATATATTAAATCAATCATAGACAAGGCCTAACACAGTGTGGAAAGATTTTATCCATTTGTAGTAATTGCTTTCTCCATAGATCTCCATAGCATGGGTAAGAGGCATTAATTTGGTTAGGTCTTTTTTATCTTTAGTTATTCCTTTAGGGTCATTCTGTATTTTGGGGATTTTGCATAAAGTTTCTTTGTATCTTTTTACCCTTGATACATTTACAGGTGCTGGCTCAAGTTGCCTGACCCTGAACAAGGCTAAGAATGCAGAGGGTTTCTCTTGTCCCTCCTACCCCTGTTGGTTCCCTGAGGCCTTGGGTCTGCCTCTTGGCTGTACCCATATCTGTTTCTCTCCATTGACCATACCTGGCTGCTAGGGGAGGCCCTGGTCAGAAAAACTGCCTCCACCCATAGCATAGCTTTTCTCAGGAGAGAAATGCACCTTATTTAATCTTTGGGGATTTTTAACCGCCCCAAGGCAGTTTTTATCTTCTGAATGCCTTCTAAACTGTTCTTTTGGTTTTAAAGAATTCCAGAAACTCCTTGGTACCTAATTTGGTTTTCTATTAGTTTTTTTTTTTTCTTTAGAAACTTGGGCTGGACATAAATCTTGCCACGTTTGTCTTCGAGTAACCCAAATGGACCATTTCTTCTGTCTGGTCTTTTCTATATCTTTTGTATGTTGTTGTATTTTTCTAAAGACACATTTTATATGCTGATTTTAGTCATTTAGATCTGCCAAAGGCTCCCTCACTTTACAAAGATCCTGTCCCATTAAAGGATTTATTAAAACTATTAAAGCTCTATAGCATTCTCAAGGTCCCAGTTGAATTAAGCTTTCCTGTATATCTCTGGTGAACACAGCCCTATCTGGCCCAGCGAACTGGGCATTGTATATTGCTTTTCCCATACCTAGTTCTCTCAGTAACTCCTATCCCTCTTTTATAGTCCTCCAGCCCCTGCTAATCATGTTAGTCTCTGTTGGTGATGACCATATATCTTTAATGCCTTGCACAAACCATTCCATTAGGGACTGGTCCCTCCTGTTTTGGACTAGGTTAAACAGTCTATGTCTCAAGGACGGATGGGTGGTTCAGCTGTGGTGCTTCTAAAGGACTTAAACTGGCATTATTTGCTCCCATGTCCCATACCCTCAGGAGCCATGCGGTGAGGGGTGCTTTGATTGCGTGTTTGTAAGTGTTGCCTAGTTTCAACAGCTCCAGTGTGGAGTGTTTTCTCTGGGCTACAGTACTGTTAACTCTTTTTCCTTTTTGCATCAAAGGTTGTTGAATGTAAAGGGTGCTTCAGCTACTATTATTTTTAGGTTGTTTCTTTTCTCATTACTGTCTTTTTTCCTCTCATCAAAGGTTGTTGAATGTAAAGGGCGCTTCAGCTACTATTATTTTTAGGTTGTTTCTTTTCTCATTACTATCTGTCTTTTTTCCTGGGTCCTTTGACTCCTAGTCCCCTAACCTTATACAAGTTAAAATCTCCCATTTTTCTCTCCTAAACACTGAGGCTGAGACTGAGTTTGTCAGTAATTCCTTAGCCTCTTCAGCCTTGACTGGGGCTGCCTTTGTTTCAGACAAAGCTTTTACTATGCAAGGTGGCAACGCCCCCTCACTTGGTTCTCCTCTTGCATCCAAGGCTTGTAAAACATTTTCTAGGCTCTCTAAGACCTTTAAGGAATCTTCACATACAAGCAACTGAGCTATTTTCCCACATTTACAGGTTAGCTGTAGCCCAGGGATTTTCCCCTTTGTGTCCATCCATGTCTGCATGGCCTGTGTCATTCTACTTACATGTTCTGTGATCCATTATATAACCCATGTGACCATCACTAACCCCTTCTTTTCCTGAACTTCTGTGGTTTGTGGTTTCCAGCCTTATTCTGATGAACTCTGCCAATTGTTTCACTAAATTTTCTCCTCCCCCTTGTTGGGAGACCCACACCCATGCCCCCTGAGGCCCCAGGGCTGACAAACATAAGATATTCTATTTAGATTTTGCATAGTTTATATGGCATTTGGGAGGGGTGACTTACAAAGCCGTGAGTTCTTATAGGCTTTTCCTTTTCGATATTTGAAATGCATGTGCCATCCACCTCCCACCCACACTCCTCCTCACTCTCCATTCACCAGTGCTCAATATGGCAGCAGGCCTACCCCTTTCCCCCAGTGTGCTCCCCATCACCCATGCTCACCCTGGATCAACTCTAGCTTTTTGGAGGAACATCAGGGTTACAGGCAGCTTTCTGGCAGGCCTTGGGAAAAAAGAAAGAAGGTGCAGCATAGGCTGCTGATGGAGAAGGTACCTCTGGAGGCTGAGAGCATCTCAGACAGATAGCCCATGAGAAACCAAGATCTCCATGCCTCCACTGAGGATTGAATTCCTTCAACCACAGATCTGATGAGAGGATCCAGAGACTCCACTGAAGGCTCTTGAGTTTATCCCAAGAGAATTGAACAGAGGGTCATCAACTCAGTATGAAAGACTCCTCAGAAGCACCATTGAGAATCCAGAATGTGTGTCTACAGTGCCTCTCTAATTTCACGGGGTAAAGGATGTCATATTCAATAAATCATACACAATCAATTGGCTATTTGTGTGGAATAAATAGCCTTACATCTGGCACAAACATAATACAGAACTGTTATTCCAAGGATGGATACAAAAGCCTAAAGTTTTGCCATTAGAAAATATTTGGGGAAAAAAAACCCAATAAATAAGTAAATAAAAAGAAGAAAACACAAATAAAGAATATAAAACAACTTGAAATTCTGATGTCCAGTGGAAAACATTGTTAGGGGTATCCTAGTCAAGTTTCACCGAATGACAGAAAAGTCTGTGTCTGCAATCATACATTGAAGTTGGCATTAAATTCTCTGTACTCCTGATAAGCTTCTTGTTGTTCTTTGAATCCATTGTTGTGGCCGGGAAGACCCACACTGGATCTCCAGCCCTTCACATATCCTGTTAGGGTTGCAACTCTCAAATCCAACCTCCATCCCCTTCTCCCATGCTCTTGGCATGGGGTGAAGCCACCTAGGCTGACTTATCTACACCCAAGGCTTCTTCTGTGGCCTGGCCATGAGTCTTTAGGGAGATTATACTTAGAACAAGATGAAACTTTATTTTATTTTATTCTACTTACTGTTTTTATTTTATGTGTCTGAGTGTATTGCCTGTATGTATATAAGTGCACCCCTGTCATGCAATGCCCTAGGAGGTCAGAAAAGTGAGTCATAGCCAATGGAAATGGAGTTACAAACAGTTGTTAGTCACCATGTGGGTGCTGGGAATCAACCCTGGGTCCTCTGCAAGAGTATCCAGTGCTCTTAACCATGGAGCCATATCTCTAGCCCCCAAATGAGATAAAACTTTAAAACTCCAGCACCAAAAGTATGCCATTCCCATCTCTGCAAGAGTATCCAGTGCTCTTAACCATGGAGCCATATCTCTAGCCTCCAAATGAGATAAAACTTTAAAACTCCAGCACCAAAAGTATGCCATTCCCAAAATGAAAAGAGAATTTGAGAATACGGAAGACAGGTAATTTGGGGATAGAAAAAAATGTCTTAGCTTGAGCTCTTTACAATAGTAAACATAATCTGAGCGTATTTGACAAACATTCTTTACAGTTCTGGAGACTGAAAGCCCGTGCTGTGATGTTGGCATAATCCAGGGACTTGGAGGAACCACTTGCTTGTACATAGGTGTGACTTTCTGTGTCCTCACACATCAGAAGGGAAGAAGGAGCTCTCTAGGACCCCTTTATCAGGGCACTATTCTATTCATGAGGGCTCTGTCCTTGTGACCTAGTCAGTCTTCCCACATCCCCACCTCCTAAGGCTATCTTTTCTGTGGGTAGCTTTACAATATGAACTTTAGCTTTGAGAAGGCCCAAGCATTCAGACTATGGAAGGAGAGAACAGGGATGGAGCAGCACTTGAGCGAAGAGATGAGCTATTTAAATGGACCAGTGTGGAAAAAACCACCATGCAAGGCACAGGACCTCAAAGGAGTGTCATAGAGATGGGTTAGGAACAGCTGAAAGCATTCCCTCTCCACATGGCATCAGAACTGGGCCAGGATCGACCAGGTAGAGTGGACTACAACATCCATAGACATGTGAGGATGAGAGAGGACGATCCTCCCTGGGTGTGAGTGTACTCCCTCTCTCATGCTGTGGTCCAAATGGAATGAAAAAGGCAGGAAAAAGCAGCATCTCCTTTCTTTCCTAGACCTGGGCTCACTCCTCTCCTGCCCTTCCACATCAGAAGGTCTTTAGATTCCAGAACATATGCAAATGTTTCCTCAGGTTCTCAGGCCTTTGGCCTAATGCAGAGTTTGCACCACTGGTTTCTGTGATCCCGAGGCCTTCTGAAGTGGATTGATCCATGCTGCTTATACCACAGAGCTGTGGGAGCAGTGCTCAACTCCCTGAGTGCAACCTTATTCCCATCAATCTATCATCTATCTATATCTACATCTATCTATCATCTACCTATCTATCATCTACCTATCAATCTATCTATCTATCTATCTATCTATCTATCTATCTACCGTCTATCTATCATCTATATCATCAGTCTTCCATTTATGCATCACGTAGGCAGTGGCTGTGGCTGTGCCAGTGGCTGTGGCTGTGGTGGTGGCCCC
>NW_008332089.1:300927-316839 GCF_000622305.1 Nannospalax galili
TATCTATCTAGCCTCTATCTATCTATCATCTATCTATCCTCTATCTATCATCTATCTATCATCTATCTATCATCTATCCTCTATCTATCTATTTATCTATCATTTATCTATCCCTCTATCAGTCATCTATCAATCTATCATCTATTTCTCTATCATCTATCTATCTATGTAGTATCTATTAGTCATCTATCTATCATCTATCATTTATCTGTTTATTGATTACACGTTATCTATTGTCTCTCTACCATCTATCTATTTACCATCTGTTGCCCATCTATTTATGTATCAATGCATCTATCATCTGTCATCTATTTACCATCTATCATCTACCAATCTATCATCTATTTCTCTATCATCTATCTATCTATGTAGTATCTATTAGTCATCTATCTATCATCTATCATTTATCTGTTTATTGATTACACGTTATCTATTGTCTCTCTACCATCTATCTATTTACCATCTGTTGCCCATCTATTTATGTATCAATGCATCTATCATCTGTCATCTATTTACCATCTATCATCTACGTACCCCTTGTCTATCTGTCTCTGTTTCTTTCTCTGTCTCTCTGTCTCTGTCTCTGTCTTTGTCTCTCTCTCTCTCTCCCTCCCCCTCTCTCTCTCTGTTTCTGTCTCTCTCTTGCTGTATCT
Organism: Nannospalax galili; assembly: GCF_000622305.1. Taxonomy (NCBI): domain Eukaryota; kingdom Metazoa; phylum Chordata; class Mammalia; order Rodentia; family Spalacidae; genus Nannospalax; species Nannospalax galili. Next base: position 301,581 of record NW_008332089.1, read on the forward strand.
CCAAATTGTCCTATGTCTCTGGAGAGCTCTGACTAATGCATATTATTCCTGGCTTTGGCTCTTTGTAGTAAAGCGATCTTGTTCTTGCTCCTGAGTGTTCTGTGCCTTATGCCGCCCATAATATAGGAACACAGGCAGAAGCAGGCTCTGTCTTAAGACATAGATAAAATACTGTATGTGAAGCACTTGGCAGAGGGTCTTTTGGAATTTTATAAGAGGTATTTACATAATTTAAAGAAATTTAATTTAAAACGTACGTGCTTTTCCAAAACAACTAAGTGAATACAAAGAAACAATAAAGGGTTTAGCACTCCGAGCTCAGGACGCCTCCTCACCCATAAAACACAACCTTCGCCACGTGACACGAAAGCGCTAGTGGTTGTGCCTTCATCCAAAACAGGCATTTGTAGAAAAATTATGGGTTATTTAAATTCTCAGAGCAAATATACCCCTTTGAAGGGACCTGCTTGGACCTTTGCCATGAGTTGTGCTGAGTGGTCAATGCCAAGGTCAATGCTGTGGTCAGTGCCAAGGCCTCAGTGGCTGGCTTTACCTCCAGAGACTCATCCACGAATTCATTCAGAAGAATTTCAGCCAGACAGAGCCTGCAGAAGCCCCCGTGGGGTTCCCAGGAAGCAGGGGCTGGAAGTTGGGATCACGAGCTGCCACAGCCTTGACAAAGGTCATCAGGGTGAGCGTTTCTTTCAGAAAGTTGAAGAAAATACTCTGGAATGCTGCAGAATATAAAAAGAAATTTGTTAAGTAGCTCATCAGGTAATTCTCCAGCTAGTTTGCCATGATTTGAAAAATCAGTATTGATTAAAATATAGTTGAAGTAGCCTAGGAAATTGTCCTGTGATAGATCAATGTGTGTCTTGCAGGCACCTGCTCCTGTCTGGTTAGGGCTATCTCTCAGTGTGTGTTAAACACCACATAAACTGAACCTGCCGTCAGCACCAGCACTCCAGTCTCTTTGATTCCACTTTCATGGCATTTTATTTTGAAAAAATGAAAATGCTTTAAAATGCTCCCATTAAGCTGTCGCCATATTGTATTTTCAATATTCACTATTCTATTGGCCATTAAAAGTTTAAATGTAAAAAGAAAATTAAAAACATTAATTTTTAAAACTTGAAACTGCATGAGAATGAAAAGGGAAAATCAATACTTTTCAAGTCTCAAAGCTCCACAGTGCTGGTCTTCTGCCCCCCGCCTCCACCTGCTTCCTGCCTCCTCGTCCTCCCTTTCCTCTGCTGCCAGACTGTACCTATGGCTTGTGGCTCCCTGCTCTGCCGGAGGTAGCATTCCCATGCAGGGTTACAGACTTGTGAAGCTCTCAATAACTACAGAAATTAATAACATTTAGAATAAAAGACTCCACTTTATGTAAGAAAAAAATACTGTAGTTCTGGGTTTGGGCCTTTATACATGAAATACAGGAGAAAGTGAGGCCACTTAGCACATTCCCCTGCAGCTCCCGGCCATCCCTGAGAGCACCTGTCCCCACAGTGCCTTGCCAGGGGTGGCACTTGAATATTCATTACCTCGGGCTTCCCTGTGTGTCTTACTCCCTTTATTAGACTCATGAAAACTAAAAGGAAATAAAACGATCAGTTCAAGCATCAAAACCTTATAAAATTTCAAAATCAAGAAAATATCTCTTATGGAGACAAAAAAATAAAAAAACTTACTCATCATATGAGCTGCCAACTATGGGCACAGGGCACAACAATAGTGGACCTTGACTTTGCCAATGGACCAAGCTTGATTCAGCACATCTGTGGGTTGGCCTGCATATATGCATGGTGCACCACGTGTGTCTCTGGTGTCAGTCCAGAAGGCATCAGATCACCTTAAACTGACATTACAGCTGGTTGTGAGTTGCCCTGGGAGAGCTGGGAACCAAACCCAGGTCTTCAGCAAGAGCAGCCAGCGCTCTTAACTGTTGAGCCGCCTCTCCAGCCCTGAGCCTTCATGTTTAAAGTCCCCTCCTCAGAGTCTCCTGGACAGGGTTTGAGTCTCAGGTCCGCAGTGCAATAGCTCTGAGGCAATGCTGGCTGGAAGTGCGTCTCAGCATGATGTAAATTCTTTCTTCCTGGAATAACTGAAACTTTCCCCCAAGACTTTCAATCATATGCGCCAACCCTTCTATGTGCTCATTTGGTAACGGACCTTTCGAGCTTTCTTCCACTCATTAATTCCATCCTCTGCTGCTATTTATCATCATGGTCTGTGGCTGTTGTTTAACTTTCTGGGGCTATTTATTCCATTCTCATGAAAAATAATGCATAAAATAAAGCAGCTTGTGCCATAGATTAAGGAAAGTTGCTTTTATATTCTATGATTAATTGTAAGTGACTCCTCTTTCCATAGTAAATTACTACAAAATGCACTTCATGCTATGTTATGGGGACATGGAACGCATAAATATTGCCCTGCTCTTTGCTTCAATCCACATTTCATACCAAGTTATTTTATCATCTATGACATTCTTTGAAACTTTTCCTTGGCAATCCAGACCATAAAATTTCTACTTCCAGAAAAACGATTTAATGTTTTAATCTTAAATATCACATGTAAATGGCAATAAATAAAAGTTAACAGGATTCTTCTCTCTAGTTATTTTAGTCATTGCTAGGAAACCAATTTTGATTTTGTAAATCAAACTATAGCTTTAATTAGTGAAAGACCGATGTGAAATATTGACATAAATGACAGACTATAAGTTTTAAGACACAAACTTGGATTTCAGTTCAACATGCCTTGGCCTGCAAGTGTGTGCCCTCGAGGGAGGAGGGTACAGTAACACCCACCCTGTGTGCTATGCCTCGGGGCTTTGATGTAAGCGTGCAGTATGGTTCTGACCTTAGGAACACACTGTGCATTTTGAAGTCATAATCCACACATCCAAGATGCAGTGATAACTGATTGCAAGCCTGAAACCATGTGCTTTCTATACTATCTCAACACACCTTAATGTGGGTTGCGCCCACTAAGAAACAGCTCAGTGATGAGGCCCCCTTTACCTTCCAGTTAGAGAAGTACAGTGTGGAGCTGGCTCCTGCTGCTCCTGCTCCTCTTGTCTCCTTTTCCAAGGCCCCCTGCTGTTTCCACTTCCAGAAGGAGGTTCTTATGCCTTAGGTATTTGCCAGTCCAGTTCAGTTCCATCTTGCTTTTCCCAAACACCCCTGTTGCCACTCTAGAAGTCCCTGGAAACCAAATCAGTCATTAGAAACTGCCCCACCCCTGCCTGTCCAGCCTCACCTGCTTGACCCTGGCCAGCTCAGAAGAAACTGGGGAAGCAGACTCACCAGCAATAGTGAATAATTCCTCTCTGATTGATACCTCTTCTATAAAAAAAAGCTGCACGTGCAAAGCTCACCTTCCACAGCCGTGGCCCTCCTTCCCGTCTTCTGACATGAACTATTGAGCCTGTGTTTTTTTAATGAATAATATTTTATTTCTTCTTTGAGATATTCATAGAATGTATTGTGATTACCCTGTCCCCCATGTCCTTCCAGGTCTACCGCCACCTTTCTAGCCACCCAACTTCATGTCCTCCTTTTATTTTAAAGCCCACTGAGTCCAGTTTGTGTTGCTAAAATACTCTTGGCCGTGTGACCATCCCCCGGAGCATGGTCAACTTACCAGAGTTACATTCTTAATGAAGACTGACCCTTCTCCCAGCAGCTATGATTTTTTCAATAACCCCTCAGCTGAAAGTAGGACTTCCTGCCCACCTCCCTTTTCCATGGTAGATTTTGTCTGGCTTGACCTTATGCAGGCCATGTGCATGCTGTTGTAACCACTGTGAGTGCATATGTGCAACTACCCTCTTGTGTCCAAAAACCAGTGATTGCAGTCATCCACTGCCTCTGGCTCTTACAACATTTCCATCCCTCTCTTCTGTGAAGATCCCTGAAGGGATGGAAGGTATGATACAAGATGTCCCATGTAGGGCTGAGGACTCCACAGTCCCTTACTCTGCACATTAACCAGTTGATAGTCTCTGTGCTGATTGATATCTCCTGCCAAAATAAGCTTCTCTGATGAGGGTTGAGAGATGCTCTATGTGTACAACGATAAGTCATTAGGTGTTCGTTTAATACTATGTCTATTCAGCAGAATAATAGTGGTATAATGTTTAATACTATGTCCATTTAGAATAATAATAATAGTTCTCCCCTAGGCTCTATGACCTGTCTTAGGATCTTGGCCTTAATAATGAAGCCAGGTGTGAGCTCCATCTTGTGAAGTGGGCCTTAGATCCAATCAGAAAATGGTTGGTGCCTTCCATAACATGGAGCCACCCTGGGCTTATCTTGCCAAGCTAGTCATTATTGTAGCGCTCATGGCTTACAGCTTGTTGAAGTTGACGATCCCTTTTTTCCTCCAGTAGCAAGTAAAGGGGGAAAAGGGGAATAATGGAACCGAAAGGGTTAAGTGTGGTGGGGGATGGGAGGCCAGGGTAGAGAAGAGAGTATAGGGAGAGATAACTACACTAAAACCTTTGAAAAGATCATGTGGAAACCTCCTACTGTAGTAGCTTTCTACATATTTTAGGGGGTACAGTGTCCCTATTAGATACCACAGGCTAGCTAATAAAAAGTCCAGGATGGGTCACCTTTCTTGGAGTGGCACCAGGAATGGGATACCTTTGTTGGAGTTACTGGTCAGTGAGGTCTTATGAGTCCCAAACTTTACAGGCTATTGGTGTTGCTCTTGGTTACTCCCCAGGACTTGATGATAGACCCTGCTGCTGATGACAACACATGCCTGATTCACAGAACAGGAGAAATTGAGCTGGTACTGAACTCAAAGCTTCCTGTCGATGGCTAGCTTTCACAGTAGTAGAAGGTGTTATGCTGCTACCAGAGTTGAAAAGTGATCACCAGTGTGTCTTCGATTTTGAAATGCCTTTTAAAAAGATGTTTTTTACAGGGGCTGGAGATGTGGTTCAGCAGTTAAGAACACTGGCTACTTTTGAGGAAGACTCTAGTTTTGATCCCAGAACCCATATGGCTGCTAACAACTGTCTGTAACTCCAGTTTCTGGAAATCCAACACCCTCTTCTGGTCTCTGTGGGTATTTCATAACATAGGTACACTTACATGCATGCAGGCAAAACATCCATACACATGAAATAAAAATAAATAAATGGATTTTTCAAAAGACGTTTTGGACAAATTAAATTTGATCAAGTATCTATATTGCCATTTTAAACTAGAATGCTGTTTTAATACAAATAAGTAAAAATAGAAATTTCAGGCATGATTGTTTAATTTCATGCATATAAAATTAAAATGAATAAATCTTTAAAAACGTGGAGGCTCTGAAGTCTTAGCTCACCAGGTCAAATGAGAAACTCCTATTGATTCCTGAGTGTGTGTGCTGGGAGGCAGTTGCTGCTGTTTGTTAGGGTGCTTTTCTGATTTTTTTCAGTCTCTCTCTCTCTCTCTCTCTCTCTCTCTCTCTCTCTCTCTCTTTTCCCATCTCTCTCTGCCAGTACCACAGTAGCCTCCTTCTTTGAGAGCTTTGATGGAGGAAAGGAAGCTGAGGTGTGTCGGGTGACACACAAGGAAGATACACATTTTACTTCACAGTTCCCAGAGAGGTCTAGATGTGACGAGAGGCCACAGCAGAACCACGGGGTGGAACATCACTGCTGACTCAATGGATGGAGAACAAGAAAGAGAGAACATGTCCAACTGTGGCTTTGCTGAGGTTTGTTGGTGTCGACCCCAGGGATTTCCTGCAGTGTTGGAGCCTGGAGAGATAGCTCAGTGGTTAAGACTTGAAACTTCTGCCTCCCAAGGCTCAGGAACACTGGGGAAGAGGGGGTGGAAAGGTCATAAGAGCCAGGGGAGGATTTTCATGAGCATAGGAATCAAAGTGTTACAAGATCCAGGACCTTGCTCTTAAGAACTTACAGCAATGCTGAGAGCATGACCATGCAAACTCAAGCACATGAAAACCGAGCATAGAACTAGAAATGAGCAGGGGCCATGACTTTGACGAGGAGCCACTGACAGTGAAGGAGAGTTGGTCTTTAGGGAGTGACGCTAGCTAGGCTGAACAGGCTCCAGGGGATGAACTCGCACTGAAGGACAGCTGGGTACACAAACTTAACTCAATGGGCCTCAACACATATGGCAAAATGCATGAAGTCCCGTGGAGGAGTGTAGACAGGAACGGGGGTAATAATATGTTTAGGATATATTGTATGAAATCCATAAAGTACAATAACAATATATATTTTTTAAAAAGAGTGTAGACTTCTCTTTCAGGGGACCCGAGTTTATTTCCCAGCACCCACATCAAGGAGCTAACAACCACCTATAACTCCAGCTCCAGATGCCTCTGACCTCCCTGGGTATGCACGCACATGCATGTATCCCAGAGACACACATAAGTGAAAATAAAATGAGGCTTATAAAAGAAAACATGAGTGAACAGAGAAATGACTCACAGGATTCTAGGGTGGGCTGTTAGGTGCTGTTGCGGTTTGGGGTCAGTGAGATGAGGAACAAGCAGATTGTATCTCAAACCACCACTTGAGAGCGGCTTCTAACCCTGCAGAAATGGCATGGGCATGATTAGGTTTCAAACAACTGATGTCAGGTCAAAAACTGGGAGGCTGAGACAGGACTATGGCTACCATTCACTGACATTCCTATTAGCTAAGATCTTAGGATAGATTTTTCTAAAACAAAAAGGGTAACTTCTTACTCTCCTGGAAGGCATTTCTTGTTATAGGTTGAGTCTGAGTGTGAAGCTGTGGGCCCCGAGGTTCCCTAAGAGGGAATAAACAGTGCCCCCCCCCCCTTTCTAGATGGTGCCTGGGCTATTACCTGGAAGGAAAGAACAAGGCAAGTTCCACCTAAAATTGACTCAATCCCCAAAACAAAGATCATCTGCTTCACCAGAGTGAGGGGTCAGAGGGCTCTTCAGAAGACCAGCAGACCAAGATGCACAGGGTAAATGCAGGAAGATGATGCGGTAACGACGGCAGATGGTGTAGGTTTGCACAGGTGACAGTACAGCCATGCCTGACTCATCTGTGTCACACTCAGCATAGGAGGAGTTGGAAGGCCAAGAGTCTGCAGCCACAACTTAAAGAGAGATGCTACCATACCATTCTCATTTCTCTCTACATGTGAGATGAAAATTGAAACCAAAATGACATGATACTGTGTACGTGATAGGGATTAATGAGGTTAAGAAGGTTTTTGTCACTGAAAGGCAATTATTCTAAAAATAATCAGTTTATTGAGTGTATAGAAACTGTTTATAAAGTATCATAGTTTGCTTAAAGGCCAAGAGTCCGCAGCCACAGCTTAAAGAGAGATGCTACCATACCATTCTCATCTCTCTTTAGACGTGAGATGACAATTGAAACCAAAATGACACGATACTGTGTACGTGATAGGGATTAATGAGGTTAAGAAGGTTTTTGTAACTGAAAGGCAATTATTCTAAAAACAATCAGTTTATTGAGTGTATAGAAACTGTTTATAAAGTATCATAGTTTGCTTAGAAAAAGATTCCATAGTTTGTCTTCATTTAAAAACATATGTGTGGGGGGTGTATGTGTGGTATGTGTGTGTGTGTGTGTGTGTGTGCCTTGATGACTAGCATACCAAGGTAGACAAAAGACCAGAGGGTTTTGGATGATTGAACATGATGTCTGCTACTATGCAAACACATGGTTCTGTCTTATGTGATAAAAACCGTATTTTTGAAAAATAAAGAAAAGCAAACGAGTTAGGCCCACCCAGACCAACAAGCTTCGAAAAATGAAAGGAAGCGCTGTCCTGCTGAGGAGGAGGAATTGCAGATCACTGAGGGTCCTCTGAAAGTCCAATAATCTCAGATGTTGTCCTGTTCAAAAAGGCCGGGTGACCAGCCGTCCCCCCTCTGGCTCAGTGACATTAGGGTGTACGAGGTGGCAGAAGCTCTCAGTGTGGGGCCGAGCCTGAGGGAACTCCCAGGCATGTTTTGTTTCTTAGTCTTGTTTCCTGGAAGCCGTTTATTTCCCAGAAGAAATAAAGCTAACACAGGCCTTGCTAAGGATATGGAGCTTGGCTTCAGGAGAGCAGAGGGGCTGGAGGAGAGTCAGAAACTCTGACACCACCAAGGGAAACCGGGAAGCAAATTATTTTTTCTGCAGAGCTCATACAGGGGCTGGAGAAAGAGAAGGTAGCTCTGCAGGACAGAACCAAACCGATGGTGAGCTCACAGCACTATTGTGTTATTATAGGATTGGTGATTCTTCATAATATTCTCAGTGCACAAAGTAGCCAAATCATTTTCCCTCTTACTTTCCCCTGTAGATTCGATAGTATTTGTGAGGGCTGCAGTCCACCAGCATGTCTGTTTTCATCCAGTGAAGACCATCTAAGTGGAGACTGAGCAATAATCAAAATATATCATGGAGCGTCAAGAGGGCGAACAATCAGGTATTTGTGCATTGGGAAGATGAAGAAGAATGAATAAATCGAACACCATCCTTAGTGAACTAGCCAATGAAAATGCTGTATCAGAAAACATGCACTCATTTGCACCCAGTAGATTAGTCAAAGCCTCCCAAAGGCACCCCAGTTAAACATGTCAAGGATCTGCCACTAAATTATGGCCCAAGGTCATTCATGAAATAGCTTGCTGCTTGTTTTCCACCACCAATGGACTTCCACAAGCAAACACCCATTTCCAATACTTGGCCTGGTTCATGGGCCCTCCCAGTATCCAAGGGGGGTTTGCTCCAAGCCCCCCAGCAGATGTATGAAACAGACAATAGCACCAAGCCCTGTGCTGTATGACTTTTCCTGGTAAGATGTGAACAAATCACTGCTCACCTTAGTCTGGGGCACTAACAGCAGAGCAAAGTAATGATTCCAAGAAAGCCCAGCTTGGCAGAGCAATGGATTTATTGGATCATTTGCAAAGCATAGGTGAGCGGTAACTGACAGGCGCCCTGATGATTCAAAGGCAGCTGCTTTGCTGGACAGCCCATTCCAGCATGGGTGACAGACCTTGAAAGCTGCATCCTGGAGCACAAAAGACTTGCAGGCAGCTCTGTAGGTTGGAAAGGCCCTTCTTTTAGTCAGCTGCTATTTCTTGTAGAAACTTGGTGGACGGTTCAGCAAGTCCTATGTTTTAGGAACTTCCGGAATTGTGAGTTGTTTATTTCCTGAACCTTGTAAAATTCATTTGCTTTAACTTCCCTCCAGGATGAAATGATTCATTTGGAAAAAGAAATTCTTTACAGCACACTATATACAAACTGCTCTTTTCTCTAAGGGTACATACCTACAGTTAGGTTTCACTTATAAATTAGGCAGTCAGAAATTAAATCAAACTAAAGCAACCATAGTAAAATAGAAAAGTTATCACAACATAACATATAATAACATTCACATAACAAAAATGTTACATGAATGTGATCTCTCTCCTAAAATGTAATTCTTATGACTTTAGAGATGACATCCTACCTATATGCTAAGAGGAAGCTGGGGACAACAGGCTTTGAGACAAGTCACTAGGTGACCATTGACCTTATTTGCACAAGGACACTGTAACATCCTGCGGTCAATCTGGTAACTGTTCCTTAAAGACTCTATCAGGGCTGCTCATGTAATATTTTGAATTAAGAATCTGTGATCAGAATTTCTGATAAGTTGGGGCTGAAGAATCTGCTATGATTACCAATAGACCAGATCCATTGAGGCGAAACCTTTGCTTTACTGGGACAATTGTTGTTGCTTAGCTGGGGCTGAAAAATCAGCTGCAATTAAGAGACCAGCGTCACTGAAGGGAGATCTCCAGGGAAGTATTTCTTGAGGGACAGGATATAATAGCTGTGCTCCAGAGGGAACGAAGACTGCACATCATGCTGGAAGCTGAACTTGCTAAGATGTAACTATCTTCCACGTGGTACTGCTTTTGATGACATGAAGGGGTCGTGGAGAGCAGATGAGGTTGGCAGTGTGTGGCATGGGTAGGGTCTTCCTGCAGAGAGGCCAGGAGAGGCCATCGATGAAGGTGCAACGTCAGTGGCAGTGCAGAGTGCAGCCTACTGGAAATGCCAGAACAGAACTGTGAGATGTCCACCGAGGGCAAAAGCAGGAGTAGCGTGGAGCTGACCTGAACCTACCAGGCAAGCTGTGCATGCCGCAGATGGCAGCGTCAGGGAAGGGCTGCCTAAGCCCTCTGGAGCTCAGAAGTTCAACAGTGAATCCCCCATGACAGACACTTAACTACATTGCTGGGCTTTGGGTTTGCTTAACTCTACCTTGTTCTTTCCTTTGGAAGTAAGAAAGTAATTAACCTGATTTTATTTGATAGGAGCCCACAGGTAATCCAGACTTTGGATTTTAAGGAGAACTTGGACTTTTTTATGTGTATGAGTGTTTTGCCTGTGTGTGCATGAGCGCAACATGTGCATGCAATACCTGTGGAGGCCAGAAGAGGACGTCAGATCCCCTGGAACTAGAGTTACCAATGGTTGCTGGCAGCCATGTGGATGCTGGGAACTGAACCCAAGGCCTCTGCAAGAGCTGCCATCTCTTCGGCTCTAAGCTTGGACTTTTAAATCTTTGGAATTTTTAAAGAATATGGGATTTTTGTTAAAGGTTGTACTATTTTATGTATTTTGATATTAACATAGTATCTTGGAGATAAACAAGGAAAGAAAGATTGTGGTTTAGTACTGGTGTTTGTATATCAATTTGACAAGACGTCAATTGTGCATTTAGCTTTTGTCAACTTGACACAAACTAGAGACACCTGAGAATACGGAAGCTAAGCCGAGAGATTTCCTTCATCAGATTGGCCTGGGGCCGTGTCTATGGGGGCACGATCCTGATTGATGTGGGAGGGCTCAGCCCACTGTGGGAGGTGCCATCTCTAGGCCTGTGAGTCTGCTCTATATAAGAAAAATAGCTGAGCAAGCCAGGGGAGCAAGTCAGTAGGCAGTGTTCCTCCACGGTCTCAGCTTCAGTTCCTGCCTCCAGGTTCCTGCCTTGAGCTCCTTCCTGACTTCCCTCAATGATGGAGTGTGACCTATAAGGTAAAATAAATCCTTTCCTCCCCAATTGCTTTTGGACACAGTATTTATCACAGAAACAGAGACCAAACTATGACAGGACCTAAGAAGAAATCTGCAGAGGAATTTCTGTAAGCAAGCTTCATGCCTCAGAGAGGTCTATGAGAGATAAGGGCCCTGCATTTCCTGCGCATACAGCTACATCCAGATATGAGCAGGTGCTGATGTGCCCAGAAGTGAGGTCAACTCTGAAGACAGAACAATGGAGCCATAGAAAGACCTGGCATCTAAAATGCCTTTGTTGATCCTGCACCAGCTGAGCCTCTTGGCTCAGGTGTAACAAATTACCTCCTGTTTTAGCCAGGTAAGTGGTGATTTTCTTTCAGCCAGAACTCAGGAAGAAAAACTAGTGGTAAGGCACTGAGACACAACTCATTGTGCACTGGTTGACAATTTTCCCGAGTCTAGTTAGACAGAAAGCCCTTAAACATACCAGGTTCCACGAAGCAGGTTTATTGTGTGGTGATGGATTGCTGGGACAGCACAAGCTCCAGAAGCCATGTGAGGTAGATTGCTCTCTTCCTTGCTTTGCCCTCTTTCAACACAGTTTAGAGAGCCCAGAGAGCATTCTACTACATGTTAAACTTCAGGGCATCATGACCAAGTGGGGAGATAGAACACAGCCCAGGATATTCCAACTACTCCCTCCTTATCTAACTTTATGGTAAGATGTTGCCTTCAACAGTGTGAACTTTTTCCTGGGGATGTTAAAAACAAATGCCTAATTCCCCCTAGATATGGCACCAAAGATAAACCAAACCACTATCCCCCAGAGACCATTGTGGGGACCCCGTGAGCTTTTAGGGCTTCCTTCCAGAGCATGACTGAGTGTTATTTACAGGAGCACAGATGACCCCAGAGCAGCCACATAACTGGAAAGTCTCATCCAGTGTAGATGACAACTCCCAAATAGCTACACGGAGGGATCCCCCTTGGTCAATCTACTGTACAATCTAGTTCCTCCTGAGACCGTGTGAAATGAGAGCAGTCTCATAAAGCTGGCTGGAAGGGATGTGTTCGAGGCAGCAGCTGAAATCTCAGGTGAGGGTCCCATCATGCCCCCACCCCTTCCTTCTATTAGTTAACAGGCCCAATCTAGAGAGTGTCTTGCAAGATGTCACAGCTGCTCTTGTAATACCCCAACCCTCCATTTTGTGTACATTTAACTGGTCAATCACCTGGTCACAGGACCACCCCAGGAAAGCAGGTTATTCTAAAGAGATGGGTGGACTACCTAGTGCACTAATGAGATAGCAAGTTGTTCCTTCCTGGAATCCCACCTACTAGCAGAACTTCCTAGCTACAGCCATGTAGCCTATGAGTCTGTCTGCTTGTAATCTTTCCTTTTCTTCTCCATATCCATTTTCTAAACATGCGTTCTCTAAGGCTTTGGGCTGCCCCAGCATCTTGTATTTCTTTACTTTCTGTAAAGGTTCCTCCTCCCAGACATGTGGCTGCCAGTCAACCACGCAGGCTGTAAACCTGCCTGGCTTCATGGCTTTCTTTCCTCCTCCCTCCATTCTCCTCCTCAAGGCACCTGCCGGGATTACCAGCTCACCTGCCCTGGGGAATTTTCTTTAAAATTCTAATACAATTGTAAAAGCTTAAAAGGATTTTGCCTTTTGGACTTTACTTTTAAAAATCTCCCAGCTCCTCCCAGCAAGGGCAGCCCTCCCTAAGCTGACAGAGAGTGCTGCCCCTGGCTAGCTGGCTAGATTCAGCAGATTCAGAGCATTTTTGAGTCCGGGTAGTCTTTCCTCATGATCCCGAACTCCAAGACATTCTGATGGAGATAATGACTGTTACTCTCAGTGGGGAGTGCTCTATAACACTTGTCTAATCCATGACACAGTTATTCTTGAGAACTGGAGCAAAACAGAGGAACCAAAACTTATCCCGTCAACATATAATACCATATTCTAAGTATTTCTTTCCATCCCTCCAACACTTCATTACAAAGGAAACAAAGTTAGCTGAACCTGAAATATATTGAGGGCACTATACTTAACATAGTGTTATGGTGATTAGAGAATGCAGATTTATATGTATATGTGGAAATGTAAAAATGGTCCGTTTTCTGATAGATACTGTTCTTTCCCTCTCCCCAGCTACACTAGCCACACTAAGCTTAGATGCTCGCTAACTCTCACTGGAGAGCCCAGGCTTACAGAAAATGTACAGACTGCCTTCAGTCTAGCATACTCACGAATTAGCAAGCCTCTGCCGTGAATAACTGAGCAAAGCATTAGAAATGTTTGTGGAAGGAATAAACAAATAATAATGACAAATAATAACGAACATATCTGTTGACAGTCCCCTCAAGCCGTGGTAGCTCAGCCCAGGTTCCCATGGGGTAGATCAGAAGCAGGTACTAGAATCATGGACTTCACAACTGAGACCAACTCAGGCTTAAGTGAAGCTCTACTTGAAGAGGAGAACTCAGCAGATTTGGAAACTCCACTGAGGACCTAAAGTCTCCATGGAAACAGCACAGTGGAGGCCCACACAGTGTCTCCATAACTTACCACTCATGAATCATGTAACTGACTCAACTAGCATACTAACACATGTAATTAAAACCAAGATTATTATGACATTTTGTCAAGGTGCACAGAGTATTACTGGGCTGGCAAAATACCAGTCAACCAAAATCTGAGTTAACTAGTGACCTTTCTCCATACAGGCCATTTGTTGCTTGAGGTTTACGCCCTTTTTGATAAGCAGCTCATCTATCTGCAGTGCCGAAAGTCAACAATCTCATTGTTCTGAGTTTGGGAATCTGCAAGGCGATCTTCCTTTTTCTAAACTGGTCAGCTTTTACAGTAAGGGCTTCTTCCATAATGGTTCTTGTATTTGGTAAGCAATCCAGTTACTTTGTGATGGGAAAGTACCTCATCCTACCACAAGCCACCAGCCTCTGCAAGAAACTGGTCAGGGACAGCAACAGAAGGAGAGCCAGTGTTGAAGAACTAATCCCCAGCACTCAGAGAGCTCTCAGTTCTCTCCATCTTCTGTAGAGATCAGCCTGCTGTGAATAATAGGCATGGCTTCCCTGTGATTCCAACCCTGGGTCCAAGGACACAAGGCCTAGATCCTGGTTCTCCTTCATGTGGAATAAAGAACAAGGGAAAAAGATTATCAGGATTTCCTTTCACAAGGGCAGACGCTTGGGGGCGGGGGGCTCCAGAAGCAGGTGGTGGCTAGAATTAGCATTTCCTGTTCATGCAGAAGGAAGCAAGCTGCTTTATCTACTGCTGAGTCGGTTTTCTGACCTCCTGAATAGGGGTAATTTGCTCACACTTCATGAAACCTTTCAATTTGAGAATAAGTTAAATAATGTATACAAAGCAAACCCCACAAAGTTACTTCTTGGGACATAGTACCTATTTTGTTTCTTAGTTCTTTGTTTTTACACACACCGGTGTCAGTTCTACCTGACTGTTTACCATTTTATGAGCCCCATTTCCCTCCAAACACTGAGACTTTACCCAGTTACAAGTGGTACTATACTTACTTCTGAGTAATCTAAGTACTCTTTTTAAAGAAGTGAAAGAGAGAGGGCTGGGGAAATGGCTCAGTGGTTAAAACCTTTGCCAAGCAAGGAAGAGGATCAGAGTTTGGATCCCCAGAGGTTAATGCCAGGTGGAGGTGGTGACTGGCCCTTGATTCCACCGTCAGAAGAATGGGAAACCCTGAGGAAGGTTTCCTAGTTAGGTCAGTGCAAGCCCAGCCATTAATGAGACAGCTTTCCGCAAAAAACAGAGCAGAGGGTAGGAAGAGAGATTTCCGACCTCCACACACATGATCACACATGTACATGTGCATTCACACACGTGCACACATGCAAGCATACCACATATGGACACACATACATGATACATATACATGATAAAAGGAAAAATAGGGGCAAAAAGTAAAAGAACAGCTTTTTTTAAAAATTTTTTTTTAATTTTAATTAAAAGAAGCATTTCATTACAACAGCATTAACCTATTCAATAACATTTTTCTGAGCTAGGGTACATCTCTTTCAAAATTGGCTGTACATTTCTAGGTTTACAGATGAATTATTACCCTTATATAATCTTTTACTCATTATAAACTCTATAAGACATAAAATTAAATGAGGTTCCAACGTTTAAAAAAGATCTCCACTGC
>NW_008332089.1:318217-320526 GCF_000622305.1 Nannospalax galili
TCCATATCTCCCTTATTAAGGCCTGTTACCTACTATTCTTCTCCTTCAGGTTATTTCTTTTCCTTTACCTCACTGTTTCCTTACCCTTGTCCTGGTCCCTGCAGTTATGTCTGTTTGCATACTTATTTATTTAGAACCGCTTTTTAAAAAATCTGCCTTGTGGCGGGGTTCTCTGCCTTCTTTTAGAAGTAAACGCTCTCTGGAACTGAGATTAGGGGAGCCCCAATGTCACCCCAGCTTCCACTGTCAGAAAATCACGTCTCTGCCCTTTCCCTCTTGGGAAGGTGGGAAGTGTCTGCTGGGAAGGTTCCACTTTCTCATAGGCCGGCAAAGCTGTGGTCACTGAGGAAAGGCTGCCGGCCGCTTGGAAGGAAGAAGGCCGAGCAGATGGCTTTGCCGTCCCTGCGGGGATGGGGGCTTGGTTCACCCAGGCTGGTGCTCCGGAATTACAGAAGCAGGAGCTTGCCCGCTCTCCACTGTTTTTTGACAGCACACTGCCATGATTCTGTGTGGTGTATTAAAATTTAAATTTATAGCAACAACAGAAACATCGCTGAAAACAGTTATTATGATAGTTGACATTGGAGGTTCAGGAAACTTAAAGATTCACAGTACAATATCAAAACAAGTAAATTCCATTTTCAGAAGACTCTGACAGCCGGGGGCCTGGCAAGTGAACTAAAGTTTTGCACATCCACATTGAAGAGTCAGGCAGTGCCCTGCTCGTAGATTGCCATTAAACATGTATATTTGGAGTTGGAAAGACTGTTTCTTAAATAATTTAATGTTTCTGAACCCCTATTTCTACAGCCTACGTAAGAAAGACTCAGTCTAAGACATCAGAGCCAGATGTGGGGGCACACCTGTCATGCCAGCACTCCAGAGTAGAGGCAGAGGGATCCAGAGTTCAAGACCAGCCTGGGCTACACAGTAAGTTTGAGAACAGTCTGTGCTACATGAGACCCACCAATGAAAGACCAGAAAAAATGGAAATGTATATATTGGTGATGCTAATATTCACCCAGGATGGAATTTAAAACCAGAATCTTTGGCTATGGGATAAGTTGAATTGCCCTTGTTTCTCTCTCTCCTTATTTGTTAGTTCTGTTCTGTTTGATTTGTCGCTAAGAGCCTCAGCTACTTTGAGGTGATTTTAAAGACTTAGCATTAATCAAAACTGCTCTACTGTCTATAGTCAATGACATCCTAAAGAATGCAAAAAATTGTCTTTTGGAATCTATTGAATCATCAAAAAGTCATAGAAAAATCCAAGCTCTGTGTAATATGGGGAAAGATCACCAGGACTGAGGACAGGAGTAGGAGACTGACATTTTCAAAGGTTGAAATTTATTACTTCATAAGAAATTAATAAATGCCTATCTGAAATATAGCAATGCGAGTATATTTCAAAAATGTTTTAACTTAGACTTGGGGATTTTTTTTTTTTTTTTTTACTTTTTCTAAAATGACAAACAGATAAGTTTCAGACTTGGTTCATTTGCTGTGTAGTTCTGAAATATTTTATCTAAACTTTAATAATTATTCATCTGAGGTAAAGAACCCACTTCTAACATCTTGGTACGTCACCAAACAGCAAACTCAATTTAAATGATCACCAACTTGTGTCTCTTTCTTGCTAAATGGACTGGGTAATTTTATATTGAAATATTTTTAAACGATAAAATTAAAATATGCAGAAAGAAAGCAAAAGGCTTTTTTAATGACATAATTTTATCCAGATAAGTTTTTCAGGGCGCTAAAGATATAAAGGAGACAGCTGCCTTTCGTTTTCCGAAGAAAGACATTATCCTTCCTGGCCGCACTAACTCTTTCCTCCGATAATTAGAAACCATGTTTATTAACATGTCTATTTTTATAATTACTTAAATGTTTATTTTAGCACAGCAAAAATACAAAGATTCACCAACGTTTGATAGCTGTAGCTGTAGTAAGAACAATTACGTGGGGCTGGAGAGATGGGTCAGGGGTTAAGAGCACTGGCTGCTCTTGCAGGGGACCCAGGTTCTTCTCGGTTCCCAGCACCCACAGGGTGGCTAACAACCATCCCTAACTCCAGTTCCAGGGGTTCTGGTGCCCTCTTCTGACCTCAGCAGGCACAAGGCATGCCAGAGACACAACTACATACTTGCAGGCAAAATAATCGCACACATAAAATAAAATAAGTAAAAAAAAATTAAAGAAAATATGTGTAAATATTTGTCCTTATGAGTTGAAAAGATTTTTTAAAAATCAGAAATATTTAAATATAATATATAAATAATTACAGGTGCACTGTATGAAATTCTCAA
>NW_008332089.1:320936-321133 GCF_000622305.1 Nannospalax galili
CCCATTTACTGGTTTTTGAGAGATTTTAAACTGTGAACTAATGATAATTTTGTCAAATCAGTTTTCTATTGTGATCATCATATGTTTTTATTTTATTTTATTTTTTATTAATAAATAATTTATTGAGAATTAGACAGGGTCTCCCTGTAGCCCCAGCTGTCCTGGAACTCACTATGTAGACCAGGCTGGCCTTGAAC
>NW_008332089.1:322057-322297 GCF_000622305.1 Nannospalax galili
TTGTTTTCAGGTATTTTGATAGCTGTCGGAGTGGTTAGAATCAGTGTCAGTTCCCTCTCAAAGGCTTCTAGATAGGGGAAAAATTTATCCATCATTTTAGAACAATAGCTGGTTGTATCCCTTAGCTAAAGGTGGGCACTACAGTACTGGAGACCAAGATTTGAAGTCTAACATCTGAGCAGCACTTTCTGGTTAGGAACAAAATCATCAATGAGAAATAATTGTCTAAATAACTTTTTT
>NW_008332089.1:322603-332701 GCF_000622305.1 Nannospalax galili
CACTTAAGGTCATTTGAGGATCTGTTCCTCAGGGGTCACATAGGCTTGGGAGGAGCTCCTGGCGCCTTTCTTTTACCAGTTCCATCTGGGTGAAGATAATTCAAAGGTCCTGCTTGACAATGCCTGGCTTCACTTGGAAGCATGAATAAGATGTTTTCTCTGAGTTGACCCTCCTCTTTGTAGACTGGACACTGGTTCAAGTCCATCTCATGGGGTCTCCAGGGCCTCCCTGAACAAGAGGACAGGTGACTCACCACAGTTACAGGACATTTTGAGAGATGTTCCAGAGTCCCCTGGAACTGAGTTGACCTTAGAGGGCAAGGGGCAAAAACTGTCCTTTAAGTCCCTCTGACCAGATTAGTATAGGCCTAAACAATAGCTGTTAAATATCCAATTAGGTAATATCCAAATATCTGGTACTTTTAGTCATCATATGCTATATGGATAAGGCTTGGGCAAAAAACCAAATATTCCCAGATAAACTTTGACTGGATATATATTTTGTTCCTTAAACTAGTTGGCTAAACTATGAGCATAGACATTTTAAGATTATGTGTATATAATTTTTGTCTCATCCTTTTTTATATCATAACAAGCCTAAACAGACCTTCATCACTTGCTTAGGCTATTTCAGTTTTTCTATTTTGGAAAATATCTCCATTCCCACATCCTTAGAACATCTTTTACATTCTTATTTTCTTTTTTAAATAATTATGGGCCATAATAGCATTAACAAATACATTTTCCATCTGTTGTAAGAATTCTTTTCCTGGGGATGCTAAGCAATGCTTATTCACTTTCAAGGTTCTAGTGTCGAGTCAATGTTTGATTAAAGCTTTACTGGGGACCAAAGAATTTATTGAGATAACTGAGGGGTTGCTGAGGTGTATGTATGACCTGAGGGTACACGCACTGGAAAACCTTTACCCAGCATGGGTCATCCCTTCTCTTCTTACCTTTCTCCAGATTGTGTACTTTAGCCCTCCCCAAATGCAGGAGGCCATGTGTGATTAGGATCAAATCACATACAGTTGGCTGGGAAGAGTGGCTGGATACTCTAGTGAGGGTCCAATGACCCTGCTTGGCCCTTCTTTAATGAATAAACACAACCGTCAACAAGCCCAATTGTGACAATGTTTAGCGATCAGGCTCAGCTGAAGTCCTGATGATGGTAGTTATTTCATGCAGAAGGGACTGCTGTATAGCATCATCTTATTAAAAGGACCTGGAATCTTTCTTTTCCTTTACCTCCCTGTTTCCTTTTCATTATCCTGGTTCCTGTAGTTTTATCTGGATACATACTCACATATAATGATTTGGTGCTAGGCTCCAGATATGAGGAGGAACATACGTCGTTTGTTTCTCTGAGTCTGTTACTTCACTTAGTATAACAGTTTCTAGATCCATCCATTTACCTGAAAATTTCATTATTTCATGTTTCTTTACTGCTGACTAGAACTCCATTGTGTAAATACACCAAATTTTTGTTAACCACTCGTCAGCTGAGGGACACTTAGGTTGGCTCCATCTCTTAGCTATTGTGAAAAGAGCAGCAGCAAACATGGTTGTACAAGTGTCTCTACAATACGATGAGTCCTTTGGGTATCTGCCAAGGAGTGGTATAACCGGGTCATATGGTAGGTTCATTTTTAGTTATTTTAGGAGTTCTTCACACTGTTTTCCCTCGAGGTGGTATGAATTTATAATCCCACCAGCAGTGAATGAGCGTTCCTCTTTTTCCACATCCTCACCAGCATTTGGTATCATTTGTTGTCTTGATCCTAGCTAGTCTGGTTGGGGTAAGGTGATACCTTAGGGTGGTTTTAATTTTCATTTCCCTAATTACTAGCGATGTTGAACACCTTTTGAGATGTTTCTTAGCCATATTTATTTCTTCCTTTGAGAACTCTCTGTTTAGATCTTTGGCCCATCTTTTAATTATGTGATCTTGTTTCTCAATTCTTTGTTTTGTGAGTTCTTTATATATTCTGGATATTAAACCCCTGTCAGATGTGTCACTGGAAGATTTTCTCCCACTCTGTGGGTTTTCTCTTCACTTCCTTGGTTCTTTCTTTTGCTGTACAGAAACTTTGTATCTTTATGAGGTCCCACCTATTGATTGCTGACCTTAATGCCTGAGTGACTGATGTCGGATTTAGAAAGTTCTTTCTTACACCTATGTCTTGGAGGGTACTTCTTATATTTTCTCCTAGCAGTTTCAGAGTTTCAGGTTTAATATTGAGGTCTTTGATACATTTCAAGTTGACTTTTGTGTAGAGAGAACGATAAGGAAGGCGAAAGATAAGGATCTAGTTTCACTCTTCTACAGGTGGAGATCCAGTTTTGCCAGCACCATTTGTTGAAGATGCTGTCTTTCCTCCATTGTGTGTTCTTGGCCCCTTTGTCAAATATCAGGTGGTTGAAATTGTGTGTACTTGGGTTTGGATCTTCAATGATGTTCCATAGATCTATGTGTCTGCTTTTGTGCCAGTATCATGCTGTTTTTATGACTATGGCTCTGTAATATACTTTGAGATCTGGTATAGCAATCCCCCCAGCATTGCTCTTTGTGTTCAGGTTGCTTTGGCTATCTAGGATCTCTTGTGCCTCCATATGAATTTAAGGATGCATTTTTCTAATTCTGTGAACATGTCATGGAGATTTTGATTGGGATTGCATTGAATCTATATATTGCTTTTGATAGGATGGTCATTTTCGCAATGTTAATTCTTCACATCCATGAGCATAAGAGGTCCTTCCATCTTCTGATGTGTTCCTCAATCTCTCTCTCTCTTTTTTTTTTAACGATTTGAAATGTTCATTGTAGAGATCTTTGGTATTTCTGTTCTGATTTTTTGTCATTTCTTCTCTTCTGCTGGGTTTGGATTTCATTTGTTCTTGCCTTTGCAGGGTCTTGAGTTGTAGTGTTAGGTCATTTATTTGGGCTCTTTTGAGATTTTTACCAAGATATTTTATTTTTTGGCAGATACTGTGAATAGGAGCGTTTCCCTGTATTCTTTCTCCACTTGCTTTTTATTGGTATATAGAAAGTCAACTGACTTTTGTAGATGGATTTTTTTGACTGTCACCATACTGAAAGTGTTGATCAGTTCTAGGAGTTTTCTGGTGGAACTTTTGGGATCTCTTAGGTATAGTATCATATCATCTTCAAAAAGTGATAGTTTGTCCTCCTTTAATTTCCTGCTCTTGTCTTATTGCTCTAGCCAGAGTTTCAAGCACTATGTTAAAGAGAAGTGGAGATAGTGGACAGCCTTGTCTGGTTCCCGATTTTAATGGGCATGCTTCCAGTTTTTCTCCATTTAGAATCATGTTGGCTGTGGGTTTGTTGAATATGGCTTTAATTATGTTGAGATATGTTCCCTCCAGTCCAATTCCTTCTAGGACTTTAAACATAAATACATGCTGAATTTTGCCAAAAGCCTTCTCTGCATCTATTGAGATGACAATGTGGTTTTTGTCTTTGAGTCCATTTATATGATTTATGATGTTTATTGACTTACATATATTGAACCATCCCTGCATCTCTGGGTTAAAGCTGACTTGATCATGGTGGATGATCTTTTTGATGTGTGTCCATATGCCATTTGCAAGTATTTTGTTGAGAATTTTTACATCGCTGTTCATTAAGGATATGGGTCTATTGTTTCTTTTTTGGTTGTGTCTTTACCTGGTTTGGGTATTAGAGTGATGCTGAGTTCATAGAAGAAATTTGGGAGTTCTCACTCTGTTTCTATCTTTTTGAATAATTTAAGCAGTATTGGTTGGAGGTCTTCTTTAAATTTTAGTCTGGTAGAATTCTGCTGTAAATCCATCTGGGCCTGGGCTTTTTTTGTTGTTGTTGGGAGGCTTTGTATTACTGTTTTAATTTCCTCATATGTTAGGGGGCTGTTCAAACTGTTGATTTCTTCTTGGTTTAACTTTGGTGGTTCCCATGATTATAGATATCCATCCATTTCTTTTAGATTTTCAAATTTGGCATTGTATAGGTTTTTTAAATATTCCCTTATAATCATTTGGACCTTTTGGGTGTCTGTTGTGATGTTTCCCCTTTCATCTCCAATTTTGTTGATTTGGATTTGCTCTTTATTTCTTTTGGTTAACTGGGCTAAGGGTCTGTCTATCTTGTTTAGCTTTTCATCCAGCTTTTAGATTCATTGATTCTTTGTATTGTTTTCTTTGTTTCTATTTCATTAATTTCTGATCTGATTTTTTTTTATTTCTTTGCTTCTGCTGGCTTTGGATTTCATTTGTTCTTGCCTTTGCAGAGTCTTGAGTGGCAGTGTTAGGTCATTTATTTGGGCTCTTTCTAATTTTTTAGTATAGGTGCTTAGAGCTATAAATTTTTCTCTTAGTCCTAAGAGGACATTTTAAAGTGTCCCAGAGATTGTATTGTGTTGTATTGTCCTTTTCGTTGAATTCCAGGAGTCCTTTTATTTCTTTCTTAATTTCTCCTTTGACTCACTCATTGTTTAGGAGTGTGTTGTTCAATTGCCACGAGTTCATGTAGTGACTAGAGCTTTGTCCAGTGTTGATTTTGAGCTTTATTGCATTGTGGTCCAATTGAATGCATGAAATTATTTCTATTTTTTTTTTTTTTTGTATTTGCTGAGGTTTTTTTTGTGGCCCAGTATATGGTCAGTTTTTGAAAATGTTCCATGGAGTGCTGAGTAGAAAGTGTATTCTTTGGTGCTTGGGTGGATTATTTGAACAATGTCTGTTAGGTCCATTTGATGTATGGTATCATTTAATTCAGATGTCTCTCTGTTTATTCTTTGTCCAGTTGACCTGTCTAATGGAAACAGTGTGGTATTGAAGTCCCCGACTATTAGTGAGTTGGGGTTAATCTGTGTCTTAAAGTCCTGTAGTGTGGTTTTTATGAATTTGGGTCCACCAGAGTTTGCTATATATATGTTAAGGATTGTAATATCTTCTTGGGTAACTATTCCTTTGATCAGAATGAAGTGACCCTCCTTATCTCTTCTGATTAGTTTCACTTTGAAGTCTATTTTGTCAGATATTAGAACTGCAACCCTTGATTGTTTCTTAGTGCCATTTGCTTGGAATATTCTTTTCCATCCTTTTACCTTAAGGCAGTGCCTGTCCTTGAAGGTGAGATGGGTTTGTTGTAGATAGCAAAGAGATGCATTTTGTTTCTTAATCCATTTGCTTAACTTGTGTCTTTTGACTGTGGAGTTCAGTCCATTGATATTTAAGGTTGTTATTGAAAGATGTGTATTGGTTGCCATCATTTTGATTGCTGTTTTTTTTTCTCTGTCTAATTTTGTGTTTCCTCGATTATACCTTTATTTATTTTCTTTTGTTGCCCCTGGGATATAGTTGTTTCTCTGTTCTCTGTATTGCTTCAAGTATTCTCTGAAGGGCTGGTTTTATGGATTTGTATTCTTTCAGGCTATTTATGTCATGGAAAATTTCTCTTTCCCCCTCAACTATAATAGACATTTTTCCTGGGGATAGTATTTTGGGCTGGCATCTACTGTCATGTAGAACTGGAAATACTTTGGTCCAGGCTCTTCTGGCTTTCATAGTTTGCATTGGTAAGTCAGCTGTAATTCTGATGGGCTTTCCTTTGTGACTTGTTTTTCTTTTGCTGCTTTCAATATTCTCTCTTTGTTCTTTACATTTATTGTTTTTATGTTATGTTGCAGGGAGTTTCTTTTCTGATCCTGTCTATTTGGTGTTCCATGTGCTTCTTGTATTTGTATGGGGATGCCTTTCCTTAATTTCAGGAAATTCTCTTCTACAATCCTGTTTAAGATCTGGTCAACACCATTAACCTGAAATTCTTCTCCTTCCTCTATTTCTATGATCCGTAGGTTTGGTCTTTTCATGGTGTCCCATGTCTCTTGCATATTCCATTCCTGTGGGTTTTTTTAAAAATTTTCCATATTTGCTTGAGTGGTCCAATTCTTCAACTTTATCTTTCAGTGTTGATTTTCTGTTTTCCAGTTCATTCATTCTAGTGGTGAGGCTTTCCCCTGTTGTTTCAAGTTCGCTTATTGAGTTTTGCACTTCCTTCTTCATTTCTACCTGAGTTTTCTTCAATGTTTCTATTTTGTGAATTCATTCAGAAGTTTATCCCTATTCTCTTTTAGCTTTTTGATTTGTTTGTTCATGTGTTCTTTAAATGTGTTGAATTCCTTGATCATGTTTATGATTGTTCTTTTAAATTCAGTGTCCTGGGTCATCTCTAGGGGGTTCTCCTTGTAGAACTCTTCTACAGGATTGGTGGAGTTTGGTGGGGACATAGTGTTTTGGATTTCCATTTTATTATTCTTTTGTTGTGATTTTGGCTTGTGAAATTTTTTTGTTGCTTATGATTCTGATATGAGAATTAACTTGAAGTATGCTTCTGTTTGTATTATTGGTGTGCCTAGATCCTTTCTTTATTGGTTATGTAAAGCTGGTTGGTACAGGGTTCAGGTTCTCTCAGATTTAATTTTGAGGGAATTGGTGGCTTCAGATCAGCTATTCAGGAGTACCTTCAGAAGCTCAATTCACATCTCAGTCAGGTACAGTCAGGCTTCCTTAACCACCTGGAGGCAGGATCTGGGTGCTCTCAGGCATCCACCCTCTGAGATTGTCTGCTGGGATCTCAGCCTTAGCTTACCAAAGCCAGATCTGCCCTAGGGCCTTTGGAGGGGCCTCACAAATCCCAGACAGGTAGATGGGTATGTACAATTAGGGGAAGCTCACCACCACATGGAGGCAGAATACAGGGGCTTTAAGGTAATCCCCTGTGTTCTCAGAACACAGAAGGAGGCTGGAACTTGGCATTCTCTGGTGGTCTGCTGAGATCAGAACTACACTGATCCATCTTATGTTTTTTTTAAATTTTTTTAGAAGAAGCATTTCATTATAGCATTAACATACTCAATAACAATTTCCAGAGCAAAGATACATCTCTTTCAAAAGTGGTTATAAAAATTTTAGGCTCACATTTTAATTAATACAGTTATACAATATTGAACTCAGTATAAACCCTGTAAGGCATAAAGTTGAATTTTTGACCTTTAAAAAAGATCTCCATTTCATTTTAAAATATACTGTTTCTTACAGAAAGACTCATTGTTTTTGCTAATAATGCTTAGATGTTGGCACAAGTGTCTCTAATCTGTATGTATCTGATTATTATTAGTCATAGTCAGTTGCTCTTGGATCCTTGGCATCTGTGTATGGATATAAAGTCATCATGTGGTTTTTGAAATTAGTGTTTGCTTTAAGGACATGACTCTCCTTATTTAATTCTTGCTGTATACTTTAAAAGAATCTGTAGTCCAAATTTGTGTATAGTCTTTTATAAACATCATTTATATTGAATTAAAACCTCCTGAAAGTTAAAGGAGAAAAAGTTAAAATTAATTCTACACAATTGTCTTTCAAGAAAATCAATCAAATAAATAATGGGATAGAACTTTACTGACTAAATTATTCTAGTACCAAAATGTTGGGTGAAGTTTTCGTTAATAAGTATAGACTAATTGCTATTGGAGACGCCTGTTATGGTTAGAGTTGCAGGTCAACTAGTGAGAGAGAGAGATGCAGCAAACGGTTTTAATTTGTAGCACTGGAGGAGTTCAGAGTTCCTCACCTGTGTCCTTCACGTTTGTCATCTTTTCCTTGTTCATGAGGAATTCCACCGTAGGAATCAATAACGTAGTGCAATCCATTTATGCATGAAAGGTACAAAGTAGGCTGTACTATCTGCCAAGTCTTGGGCTCAATTTAGAAAAGTACCTATGACCACAGTCACTAACGTGAAGGAACACAGAGAGCAGAGATGGAGGGACAGGTAAACAGGCAC
Source organism: Nannospalax galili (assembly GCF_000622305.1). Taxonomy (NCBI): domain Eukaryota; kingdom Metazoa; phylum Chordata; class Mammalia; order Rodentia; family Spalacidae; genus Nannospalax; species Nannospalax galili. The sequence continues at coordinate 330,447 of NW_008332089.1, forward strand.
ATGTACTTATATGTTGGTGTAAAGACAGATTTGTTCTAATTATTTATAAAACTAACCCTGCAGCCCTCAGATGAAGTGGGTGAGGCCATTTTCTTCTTCTAGCTGTTGAAAAAGAGACATTTTCTTCCTGGTTGTTCCTCCTGCTTGACTGGTTATGACTGGAAAGGAAGCCTCTTCACTGGAAGCTGATGTTGCTGAGTAATACTTTGTGAATAGATGGAAAAAATAAGAAATGAGCCATTGTGTTCAGAGAGAATTTTCAGACACAGAGGAGGGAAAGGACAGCAAGAATTGCCTTCAAGTTGGAAGCAAAGGATGAAATCAGAAGGAAGGGTTGGCCTGTGTCTGTGAATTTTGTTTAGCAGAAGCAGGTTACTAATTGGGGTAGAACTAGAGACCCAGCAGCTAGAGCAGAGTGGGTAGTTGTGCCATTTCTTCAGCTAGGGTCTGTGAGGCCAAATCAAGAGCGGAGAGGTGAAGAGGGAAAACACTGCAGGAGACAGCAGGCTGGAGAGGCTGCAGGTCCTGGGAGGAACTGGCAGGAGACTGAGGTTAGGTAAGAGGGTTTGAAATCCTCCTCCTCAAGGTGAGGGAAAGGGAGTTCTGAGCATTTGTGATGCTTCCGTTTTCTCAGATGCCTGAGGAGACGTGAGCAGCTAGAGATTATTGTTAGTCCCGTTCTAGTCATAGGATAGAGGGGTTCGAGGGTGTAATGGGAACTTATGTTTAAATGGCACACACTGATGATGTCACCATTGGAGGAGTTTACCCAACAGGCTGTGGCTTCTCCACTGTATCTCAAGATGCTTTGAAGAGCCAAAATGCAAGAGTCAGAATACACTGACTCCATTTTGGCTAGCTGTTTCAGGCAAGCCTGGACAAGCCATGGCATGTTGTAAATCTCCAGTTGCTACCCACCCCCCCAAAGCAATAGATTAATCAAGCCTGGGCATGTAAAAGCCTTATAAGGTAGAAACAGAAACTTCTGGCCCTACAGATAACAGTCAGTACATTCCAATGCCCTAAAGACAGCCCCTACCAATAAGAATCTTCCCCGTACTCAGAACATAGGACCACCCAATCATTTTAAAGTGCATCTGGCACACACGGGCTTCAGGAAAATTCCCTATAAAAAGCTTGCCCCACCCTGGTTCGGGGCTGTCAGTACAGATCCACTGCATCAGTGAACTCTGAGGGCCCGAGCTTAAGCCGGAATAAAGGCTCTTTGCTGTTGCAAACACTCCGGACTCCTTGGTAGTCATTGGGGGTCGTGAGATCTGGGCGTAACAGCTTCGCTAAATGCAGTGAGCTCCCTGAGTTACTGTTAACATAGAGTTATGTAGAGAACTACATAACTGTGAGTTGGAACTGCAAAAGCATAGACCCAAACATTAACACAAGTTCCCTGCCCTATTATGGTGACATCCATGTCATATGGAGCACACACCAACATGTTTGCTTAAACCTCAGGAACTTCCTAAATTGGCACCCTACAGACCCATGGCAGTGCCTTTCGGCCAGGTCAGCCATCATCCACTGATCATAAAGTTGACAGTGCATCACAGTACCTTCAACTGTTAACGTGACATAAACCTAAAGTCACACTTCAACCAAGGACGTTCCCAGATCAGATTGGCCTGTGGCCATGTCTAGGAGGCATTTTTTTAAATTGCTAGTTGATGTAGGAAGGCCCAGTCCACTGTGTGCATTGCTGTCCTTGGCCCGGTGGGCCCAGGCTGTATAAGAAAGGTCAGCTGAGAAACCAGGGAAAGAGCAAAAGCAAGACCATTCCTCCATGGTCTCTGCTTCAGTTCCAGCCTCTAGAGGCAGGAAAAACGATAGACTTTTATCTTAAAAATATTTAAGCTTAATGAATTGAAAGAGAATATGATAATTTACATGTTAAATGACAAAGTAAGAATATAGTTCACAGCCTAATGAGGTAGCAAGAGCTGAATTGCTCAGTATATTACAAAGCATACACATATTCATAAACATCATGATGAGGTAAGAGATCACTCACTAGAAACAACTGATTATAAGAATAGGCAATTTATAGAAAAACAGTACGTATGTTGAAAATGAATGATTGCTTAATGACATTCAAAGTAAATGCTAATCAAAGTAGGAACAGTTAAATTTTTAAAATTTTGATGAGAGTGTGATGGTTTCTGGAATTCTTGGTTGTATGAAAAATAAATTTATCTACTGATTTTACTATAAAATAAATTCCTAAAAGTCACACATGAAATTCA
>NW_008332089.1:333443-339130 GCF_000622305.1 Nannospalax galili
ATGACTGGAGTTCTCCGAGTATGGCTTCATTATTTCAAATGTAAGCAATTACTAAAAGCTTCAAGCATTGCTAGAGAACATCCAACAGGTATCGTTCGGACTAATAACTACTCATCCTGACATGAACATGCTACATGGCTGCACGCCCTTACGTTCACTCAGCACTGCGGTGTGGGACATTTGCACTGGAGAGGGAAGGGCCTCATTGCACTCTATTATGGGTATTTTTAAGTCTGTGTTTACAGTCTCCTTGTCCAAAGAATGAAGCCTCCGTGAACAGGGCGTGTGTTGACGTTCGGACTAATAACTACTCATCCTGACATGAACATGCTACATGGCTGCACGCCCTTACGTTCACTCAGCACTGCGGTGTGGGACATTTGCACTGGAGAGGGAAGGGCCTCATTGCACTCTATTATGGGTATTTTTAAGTCTGTGTTTACAGTCTCCTTGTCCAAAGAATGAAGCCTCCGTGAACAGGGCGTGTGTTGATGTCACCCACCATTCTTAATGACTAGTGATACTCACGACGATGTCCACATGCAGGGCATTTCATTCACAATCTCTCCATCTTCTTGGTGCCTCTCTGTGGAGCAGCACTTCACACGCTGTGTCGAAGTTCATATCTGAATTCCTTCTATTTTCTTACCTGCAGAATAGCTGCACAAGTGAGTTCTATCTAGAAAAGAAGGCCTCACCTTTAGAGTGGAAGCCACGCACTTAGAAGAAACACTCCATAAGTAGTCTGCCCAGCTGCTATTAGCAGCCTATATTTAGAAGATATTGGTATTCTCTCCAGTTCCATTATTACCCACACTGGAATTGTGGCAGTTAAAGCATTATCTAAACGAGCAGATGAAGAAATAAATTGAAAGTCCCTTACAAGACTAACTGTAAAATATCATAAAACAAATACATTAATTCAATTGTATGCTCTGAGTGACATTTCCAGAGCCTTGCTTTTGCTTAATGTCTTTTTGAAAGAAGGATTGCCAGGCTGTGCAGAAAAGAGACCATTTTCAAAACTGCTCCTTGATAATTGTCACTGATACACTTCCAATTTACAAAACGTTCTGCCTGGGAATAAACGCCTGCCCTTTGCTGCTGGCTGGGTGGCGCAAGTGTTTTATTGGGGCCGTATTTTCTGAAATGGTGAAAGTTTATCTGCATGGCTTGTAGCTGTAAGGAATGAAGACTGGGAGGCAGGTAGAGAATGGAGCGAGTATACGTGGATGATTTCCAGGATGTTCAAATTGTCTGATCTCAAAGAATAATGTGGCTGTTTCCTATCAGCAGAAAAAGGATTATCAGTGTTTCACTTGGTTATGGGGTAGGACGGAGGCGCGCTCAGATCAGATGTACTTTGCAGGGTGGTGAACTCACTGTTGAACTTTCATCAGACAATCTCCACATACTCTCCTGAGCAAGCATTTAAAGAGAACAGTCCTAGGAAGAGGAATGTGCTGGCTGTGGGTTGCAGCTCACTGACGGACTGGGACCACTCAGTCACTGTGGCCCTGAAGTAGAAAGAGACGAGGTTAAAAAAAAAGCACAACTCCATGTGCATCCTGAGGGGTGTTCAGACATAGACGCCCACTCAGTCACTGTGGCCCTGAAGTAGAAAGAGACGAGGTTAAAAAAAAAAAAAGCACAACTCCATGTGCATCCTGAGGGGTGTTCAGACATAGACGTTGGAGGGACACAGCCACGTCCATTCTAAGAGACAGAGGAGAGAAGAATGGACTCACAGAGGGCACTCTCTGCTTGATTTGAGCCCACACAGCTGGGGCAAGCAGTCTGTATTTGTAAACATGGAGGCGGCTGCCTAACAGGATTATTTTAGCTGTTTAATCCTTTAGGGAGTCTTCCCTCTTCATTGCGGGTCTTTCTTCTCATGCTGATCTCTGCTCTGTCTCTCAGAAGGATCTTGGTGAAGACATCGGCCTAGTTGGTTCATCTTCTGGTCATGAACTGAGTGACTTAGTGACACTGCTTGGGAACTTTTCTGTATCCCAATTCTGTGGCTTGATGAAGGATCTTTACAATGTAACTAGTATTGCAACAGCAGAAATCGAGTGCATCAGAAAGATTTGAGGCACTTTGTTCTCAGATCTGACAGGAGAGGCCGTCAGATTAAAGACACATAAAGCAAAGGCAGAGATGAAAGATAATTCATAAAAGTAATTTTCAAATCTGCCCCAGGTTCTAAGTCCACCACATTCAAACCCATTTTCCTCGTATTATTATCAGGTTATTTACCCTGTCATTATCATTTTCCCACAAATTCATAGTGGTGTCCTCTTGTGTCACGTGACCTGACACAACACCCTCACCTCAAGGACTGCGTGGCTCAAGGAGCATGTGTTTGGACATTAAATGTTCTCCATTTTAAATTGGCATGATGTGAATAGTCATGAAATAACTCGTCACACAAACACTCTTTGAAGGCATCAACATTCTCTTTAAGAGTATAAGGAGGTCTGAGGGAAGAAGGTTCCAAAAATGCCAGCTAACATTGTGACTGAATGCAACCTGTGTGAAGTGAGTTCGTGTGTGCATGTGTGTTTGTGTGTGTGTTCATGTGGGTGTGTGTTCATGTGTGTTCGTGTGTGTGCGTGTGTGTGTGTTCGTGTGTGTGTGTTCATGTGTGTTCATGTGTGTGTTCGTGTGGGGGGGTGTGTTCGTGTGTGTGTGCGTGTGTGTGTGTGCGTGTGTGTGTGTGTGTGTTCATGTGGGTGTGTGCAGGTATGTGGAGGCCAGAGTTTGATGTGCAGTGTCTCCCTCAATCACTCTGTAGCTTATTTTTTGAGACACCGACTCTCAGGAAAGCTCTTTTCAGTTCATCTAACCAATGAGCTCCAGAAATTCCCCATCTCCTCTCCCAGCACCGGGGTTATGGATGCACACTGCCAGGTTTGGCCTAATGAGGGTGCTGGGATCTGAACTTGGGTTCTCAAGTTTGAATGGCAGGCCCTTACTCCACTATTTCCCCCTTCCCCAAAGCTCTTCCTTCTCCTAGCTAAGCAGTTCAAACTGGTCACTGGCACAGTTTCTAATAAAGAAAACATTTGGTTGAAACAGTGATTTACTGAAAAGAAACTTCTTTGGATAGCTTCAGAGGTAGACTGAGTCATATACTCATGTACTCATTTAGCAAACACTTATCAAGGTTCTGTTACACACAGAGTCATGTGAGAAACGGAGAGTGGCACGCCCAAGAAGCCGAGCTGCTCACTGCATACGCCATTTTAATGACAGTTCACGTGTTGGATGACAATAAAACAATGACAGTTCACATTATGTTGAATGATAATAGAATATGCAGAACTCTGATTCTTATTGCTATCTAGTAACATTAGGCTTGTTTTTGCTTTTGGAAACCAATTTAGTATCAGGGTAATATATTCTGCAAGACAGACAATGGGTGTCAGTCTTTGCTTGCACAAGGGTCCCCCACTGGGGCTACAGTGTTCCAGGGTGGAGAAGGGCAACTTGGGGTCATAAACCTTCAGTGATGATTACTGTGTTTCTCAAAGGTCATGGTCTAGTTGGAGCTGCTGTGAACAAGCTCTGTACAAACCCTAACTCTCCCTGTCCTCTGCCGCCTCACTGCATGTTTGTATATCCCCAAGCCTTCAAATCATGGAAAATGTATGGCAAGGCTAAGAGAGAGAAAGCTTAACCCATAAACCAAACATTCCAAATAATGCCTCAAAGAAAGTAAAAGAAATAACCCACCACAGGAACAAGGAAGACGGAAGGGCCGCAGCTCAGAGTCCCGGCCTAGAACGGGACAGCAAAACCCAGTGAACGGGGTCAGGGAGGGGCCCAGAGACAGGCCAGCTCACTGAAGCGGTGTGCAGCCCAGCAGAAAGTGTCCTTGTGCTTTCCACCTGGTGAGGAGCAGGTGGAGGATGACTGAGGATGGGTCTGCGGAAGGGACAAGAAATGAGAGGATTGCAGGGACTGTGGGAATACAGTCAACGTACACCATATACTGTCAGAACTAAAAAAGAAATTCTTCGTGTGCGCGTGTGTGTGTTTGTGTGTGTGTGTTCATGTGTGTGTGTGTTCGTGTGGGTGTGTGTTCATGTGTGCTCGTGTGTGTGTGTGCGTGTGTGTTCGTGTGTTTGTGCGTGTGTGTGTTCATGTGTGTGTGTGTTCGTGTGTGTGTGTTCATGTGTGTTCATGTGTGTGTTCGTGTGGGGGGGTGTTCGTGTGTGTGTGCGTGTGTGTGTGTTCGTGTGTGTGTGTGCGTGTGTGTGTGTGTTCATGTGGGTGTGTGCAGGTATGTGGAGGCCAGAGTTTGATGTGCAGTGTCTCCCTCAATCACTCTGTAGCTTATTTTTTGAGACACCGACTCTCAGGAAAGCTCTTTTCAGTTCATCTAACCAATGAGCTCCAGAAATTCCCCATCTCCTCTCCCAGCACCGGGGTTATGGATGCACACTGCCAGGTTTGGCCTAATGAGGGTGCTGGGATCTGAACTTGGGTTCTCAAGTTTGAATGGCAGGCCCTTACTTACTCCACTATTTCCCCCTTCCCCAAGGCTCCTCCTTCTCCTAGCTAAGCAGTTCAAACTGGTCACTGGCACAGTTTCTAATAAAGAAAACATTTGGTTGAAACAGTGATTTACTGAAAAGAAACTTTCTTTGGATAGCTTCAGAGGTAGACTGAGTCATACACTCATGTACTCATTTAGCAAACACTTATCAAGGTTCTGTTACACGCAGAGTCATGTGAGAAACAGAGAGTGGCACGCCCAAGAAGCCGAGCTGCTCACTGCATACGCCATTTTAACGACAGCTCACGTGTTGGATGACAATAAAACAATGACAGTTCACATTATGTTGAACGATAATAGAATATGCAGAACTCTGATTCTTATTGCTATCTAGTAACATTAGGACATAGCTTCACGCGATTAGTTTGACTTCTTGAAGATCAAGCAGAGTGTGCACTGCAGAAAGCCAGAAGGTCCTGCCTCACTGCACGTTTGTGTATCCCCAAGCCTCCAAATCATGGAAAATGTATGGCAAGGCTAAGAGAGAGAAAGCTTAATCCGTAAACCAAACATTCCAAATAATGCCTCAAAGAAAGTAAAAGAAATAACCCACCACAGGAACAAGGAAGACGGAAAGGCCGCAGCTCAGAGTCCCGGCCTAGAACGGGACAGCAAAACCCAGTTGAACAGGGTCAAGGAGGGGCCCAGAGACAGGCCAGCTCACTGAAGCGGTGTGCAGCCCAGCAGAAAGTGTCCTTGTGCTCGCCACCTGGTGAGGAGCAGGTGGAGGATGACTGAGGATGGGTCTGCTGAAGGGACAAGAAATGAGAGGATTGCAGGGACTGCGGGAATACAGTCAACGTACACCATATACTGTCAGAACTAAAAAAGAAATTCTAGAAATGGTACATGAAAAGACACACTCAGGCAACACTTTCAGTAATTGTGATTTTGTGAAAGTTTAAGGGGAACTATTTGAGTATAGTAATATTGGCAGTGTGGGCTCAAATTATTGATCAGTAACATTCAAAGATAAGTTTAGAAATGATACACATTGAAAATTGCATTTCAAATCAGAAACGTTTCATGATGCTGTTTATCATGTGCATAATTAAATTTCTATTGTTTAAAATACAGATGCCCTTATAATTTATGGGTTGTTGCAAACACTACATTAGCTTTG